>NC_084472.1:65816183-66119213 GCF_027409185.1 Cynocephalus volans
ATGATTTCCATTCCTCTGGGTATATTCCAAACAGTGGGATGGCTGGGTCGTATGGTAGATCCATCTGCAATTGTTTGAGGAACCTCCATACCATTTTCCATAGAGGCTGCACCATTTTGCAGTCCCACCAACAATGTATGAGAGTTCCTTTTTCTCCGCAACCTCACCAGCATTTATCGTTCATAGTCTTTTGGATTTTAGCCGTCCTAACTGGGGTTAGATAGTATCTCAATGTGGTTTTGATTTGCATTTCCTGGAAGCTGAGTGATGTTGAGCATTTTTTCATATGTCTGTTGGCCATTTGTATATCTTCCTTAGAGAAATGCCTACTTAGCTCTTTTGCCCATTTTTTAATTGGGTTGCTTGTTTTCTTCCTGTAAAGTTGTTTGAGTTCCTTATATATTCTGGATATTAATCCTTTGTCAGATGTATATTTTGCAAATATTTTCTCCCACTCTGTTGGTTGTCTTTTAACTCTGTTAATTGTTTCTTTTGCTGTGCAGAAGCTTTTTAGTTTGATATAATCCCATTTGTTTATTTTTCCTTTGGTTGCCCGTGCTTTTGGGGTTGTATTCATGAAGTCTGTGCCCAGTCCTACTTCCTGAAGTGTTTCTCCTATGTTTTCTTTAAGAAGTTTTATTGTTTCAGGGTGTATATTTAAATCCTTAATCCATTTTGAGTTGATTTTAGTATACGGTGAGAGGTATGGATCTAGTTTCATTCTCCTGCATATGGATATCCAGTTCTCCCAGCACCATTTGCTGAAGAGGCAGTCCCTTCCCCAGTGAATAGGCTTGGTGCCTTTGTCAAAGATCAGATGGCAGTAAGTGTGTGGGTTGATTTCTGGATTCTCTATTCTATTCCATTGGTCAGTGTGTCTGTTTTTATGCCAGTACCATACTGTTTTGGTTATTATAGATTTGTAGTATAGCTTAAAGTCAGTTAGTGTTATGCCTCCAGCTTTATTTTTTTTGCTCAGCATTGCTTTGGCTATGCGTGGTCTTTTATTGTTCCATATAAATGTCTGAATAGTTTTTTCCATTTCTGAGAAAAATGTCTTTGGAATTTTGATGGGGATTGCATTGAATTTGTATATCACTTTGGGTAGTATGGACATTTTCACTATGTTGATTCTTCCAATCCAAGAGCATGGGATATCTTTCCATCTTCTAGTATCCTCTCTAATTTCTCTCAGCAGTGGTTTGTAGTTCTCATTATAGAGATTTTTCACATCCTTGGTTAACTCAATTCCTAAGTATTTTATTTTTTTGGTGGCTATTGTAAATGGGCAGGCTTTCTTGATTTCTCGTTCTGCATGTTCACTATTGGAGAAAAGAAAAGCTACTGATTTTTGTGTGTTGATTTTGTATCCTGCTACTGTGCTGAAATCATTTATCAATTCCAACAGTTTTTTTGTAGAGGTTTTAGGCTGTTCGATATATAGGATCATGTCATCTGCAAACAGGGACAGTTTGACTTCATCTTTTCCAATCTGGATGCCCTTTATTTCCTTCTCTTCTCTGATTGCTCTGGCTAGTACTTCCAACACTATGTTGAATAGGAGTGGTGAGAGTGGGCATCCTTGTCTAGTTCCTGTTCTTAAAGGAAAAGCTTTCAGCTTTTCCCCATTCAGGATGATATTGGCAGTGGGTTTGGCATATATGGCTTTAAATATGTTGAGATACTTTCCCTCTATACCTAACTTATAGAGGGTCTTTGTCATGAATGAGTGCTGAACTTTATCAAATGCTTTTTCAGCATCTATAGATATGATCATATGGTCCTTGTGTTTGAGTTTATTAATATGGTGTATCACATTTATTGATTTGCGTATGTTGAACCAACCTTGCATCCCTGGGATAAATCCCACTTGATCATGATGAATAACTTTACGTATGTGTTGCTGTATTCTGTTTGCTAGTATTTTAGTGAGGATTTTTGCATCTATATTCATCAAGGATATTGGCCTGTAGTTTTCTTTTTTGGTTATATCTTTACCTGGTTTTGGTATCAGGATGATGTTTGCTTCATAGAATGAGTTTGGGAGATTTGCGTCCATTTCAATCTTTTGGAATAGTTTGTAAAGAATCGGTGTCAATTCCTCTTTGAATATTTGGTAAAATTCTGCTGTGAATCCATCTGGTCCTGGGCTTTTCATTGTTGGGAGCCTTCTGATAACAGCTTCAATCTCCTTTATTGTTATTGGTCTGTTCAAATTTTCTAGGTCTTCATGGTTCAGTTTTGGGAGCTTGTGTCTGTTCAGAAATTTATCCATTTCCTCCAGATTTTCAAATTTGTTGGCGTATAGTTGTTTATAGTAGTCTCGGATGATTCCTTGTATGTCAGATGAATCAGTTGTAATATCGCCTTTTTCATTTCTAATTTTGGTTATTTGAGTCTTCTCTCTTCTTTTTTTTTGTTAGCCTTGCTAATGATTTCTCAATTTTATTTATCTTTTCAAAAAACCAACTTTTTGATTCGTTGATCTTTTGAATTGTTTTTTGGTTTTCAATTTCATTCAGTTCTGCTCTGATCTTAATGATTTCTTTCTGTCTGCTAACTTTAGGTTTGGATTGTTCTTGTTTTTCTAGTTCTTTAAGGTGAAGTGTTAGGTTGTTCACTTGCCATCTTTCCATTCTTTTGAAGTGAGCATTTAATGCCATAAATTTTCCCCTCAATACTGCTTTTGCAGTATCCCACAGGTTTTGGTATGATGTATCATTATTTTCATTAGTTTCAATAAATTTTTTGATTTCCTGCTTGATTTCTTCTTGGACCCATATGTCATTAAGTAGAATGCTGTTTAATTTCCATGTGTTTGTATAGTTTCCAGAGTTTCATTTGTTATTAATTTCTAGTTTTAATCCATTGTGGTCTGAGAAGATACATGGGATAATTCCAATTTTTTTGAATTTATTGAGACTTGATTTGTGACCTAATATGTGATCTATCCTGGAGAATGATCCATGTGCTGATGAGAAGAATGAATATTCTGAGGTTGTTGGGTGGAATGTTCTGTAGATATCTGCCAATTCCAATTGGTCTAGAGTCTTGTTTAGATCTTGTGTTTCTCTACTGATTCTTTGCCTAGATGATCTGTCTAATATTGACAGTGGGGTGTTCAGGTCCCCTGCTATTATGGTATTAGTGTCTATTTCCTTCTTTAGGTCTAATAGAGTTTGTTTTATAAATCTGGCTGCTCCAACATTGGGTGCGTCCATATTTATGATTGTTTTGTCTTCTTGATGGATCAGTCCTTTTATCATTAAGTAGTGTCCCTCATTGTCTCTTTTTATGGTTTTTAGTTTAAAGTCTATTTTGTCAGATATAAGAATAGCTACTCCAGCTCGTTTGTCTTTTCTGTTTGCATGGTAAATCTTTTTCCATCCTTTCACTCTTAGTCTGTGTGAATCTTTATGGGTGAGGTGGGTCTCTTGTAGGCAGCATAGAGTTGGGTCCTCCTTTTTAATCCAGTCAGCCAGTCTGTGTCTTTTGATTGGGGAATTTAAGCCTTTTACATTAAGAGTTGTTATTGAAAGGTGTTGATTTATTCCTAGCATTTTATTGGTTGTTTGGTTGTCTTAGGTGTCTTTTGTTCCTTGCTTTCTGATTTACTGTTTGGTTTCTGTGTTTGTTGGTTCCTTAGGTTGTAGATAGTGTTTTTGTTAGCTTGTTTTCTCTTCATGACTGCCATTTTTATTATACTAACGGGTTTAGATTTTTCTTGGGTTTTTATGGCAGTGGTAGTTATTTTTCAGGAACCAAACCCAGTACTCCCTTGAGGATTTCTTGTAAGGGTGGTCGTGTGGTAGTGAACTCCCGCAGTTTTTGTTTGAGAAATATACTATTTGCCCCTCATTTCGGAAGGATAGCCTTGCAGGGTAGAGTATTCTTGGCTGGCAATCTTTGTCTTTTAGTATTTTGAAAATATCATCCCATTCCTTTCTAGCTTTTAGGGTTTGTGATGAGAAGTCTGATGTTAACCTGATTGGGGCTCCCTTATAGGTGATTTGACGCTTCTCTCTTGCAGCTTTTAAGATTCTCTCTTTGTCTCTGAGTTTTGCCGATTTGACTGTGACATGTCTTGGAGAAGGTCTTTTGGGGTTGAAAACATTTGGAGTTCGTTGAGCTTCCTGGATCTGAAGATCTGTGATTTTTCCTATACCTGGGAAGTTTTCTGCCACTATTTTGTTGAATATGTTTTCAATGGAATCTCCATTTTCCTCCCCTTCTGGAATACCCATGACTCGGATATTTGATCGCTTAAGATTATCTGATATCTCTCTCAGATTTTCTTCAATGTCCTTGATTCTTTTTTCTTTCTTTTTGTCTGCTTGTGTTATTTCAAACAGCCCATCTTCAAGTTCAGAGGTTCTCTCTTCAACTTCGACAAGCCTGCTGGTTAAACTCTCCGTTGTGTTTTTTATTTCGCTGAATAACTTCTTCAGTTCAGCAAGTTCTGCTACATTTTTTTTCAGGACATTGATTTCCTTGTACATTTCCTCTTTCAGATCCTGTATACTTTTCCTCATTTCATCATGATGTCTAGCTGAGTTTTCTTGTATCTCATTCAGTTTCCTTAGAATTATCACTCGAAATTCCTTGTCAGTCATTTCAAGTGCTTCTTGTTCTATAGGATCTAGAGTTTGAGATTTATTAACTTTTGGTGGTGTACTTTCTTGAATTTTTTGTATTTCTGGTATCTTTTTTTTGGTGTTTATTCATTTTGGCAGGGGGTTTCACAGTCCACCAGTTTGAGACTAATGACTAACTAGGATGTTGCTGTGGTTGCCAATTTCGTATGGCTCCCTCCGTGACTGCTCAGTTGGCCTCTAGTGCCTTGTGTGTGTGGTTGCCTTGGGTCTTGGGCTTCTCTGGGGAGCCACCTTTCTGGTCAGCTTGGACTCTGCTGGGCTGGTGGATCATGTACCACAGGGTGTGTGATCTCTGTTGAGCTTTCACTTCCTGTGCAGGACTTCTCCCTGTTCCGTGTGCTCTGGCCCAGGCTGTTAGATAGTGCAGTGGCGACCCCACCGGGTGTGTGGTTTCTGTCGAGTCTCCGCCTCCCTGGCCGCACGTCTCCACACTCTGTGGGCACTGTGCTGGGCTGGGGAGTGTCTTCTGCAACCCTCGTCTATCAGCTGGTTCTTCAAGACCCTGGTCGGCACCGCCTCGCCCAGGAAGTCTACCAGATTTCTGCTAGGCACGGATGACTGGTCTCTCTGGGTGCCTTTGTAGCACTATGTAGATCTTTCTCGGGTCTTGTTCACCTTTGTATCCCTCTGGTATAAACTGAGTCTAGCGCCCACCTGCAGCCTGCTCTCCGGCAGGTTCAAGCGGACCTGGGAACTCTCCTACCACACTATTCCCAACCAGAAATTCGTTAGGCTTTTTTCCAAACTGGTGGCCGCAGAGATGGTATCTGCCTCCCAGTAACAGGAAGTTTACCGGGGCCGGAGTCCAGGGTGTGGTGGAGTGACAGTCGGCCCGCCCGTACTTCCTTGCCCTCCCGACACAGGCCGGTGACGCCCCCCGCCACCAGCCCCGCCAGAGAACCGCAGAGGGAGTGGGAGCGGAGGCCGGCCCGCAGGCTCCGGAAAGCCCCGCGCCAGGCCAAGCAAGTGGCAGGGCTCAGTGATGGCCGAGCCGGGCGGAGCTGCCCGGACCTGGGAAAATGGAGGCAGCCTCGGGGCGGTGAGTGGCCTGGTGGTACAGGCGGGAGCCAGGTGGGCATCCGCTCCCCGAACAGAGCTGGACCAGGGGGTCACTCACAGGGTTGTGCCATGTCGGGTGCTCGCTCTCTGTCTCTGGTTTGCGCCTTCCCCGTTCTTGGCCGCTGCCGCCTCGGGCTGTTCAGTCGCGGCGCTGCTCGGGCGCTCCCAGGAATCTTCTTTAATGCCGGCCTGAAACCTCAAATCCTGAATAGGGCAGCTGGCCGCCTTCAGCGCGGCCCCGGCCTCCAGGATCCTGTCTGCATCCACAGCAGCCCTGGTGCCATGTTCCCTGTTTCAAGATTTGCTTTTGCAGCTAAGAAACAGTTCTTTTCCTGCTCCACACTTCAAAGCTGTTGCCTGTAAGTGAGGCAGCCTCTCCTGCCAGGGGCAAAGTGGCGGTCACCCCCCACGACCGGCCAGCAGCAGCGGTCCTCCCTTAAGAGATGGCGAGAGGAAGGTCCACAAGTTTCCTGGCTGCCTGAGGCCCAGTGGCCACCTTTTCCACCTCAGCTACTCCGCGCCAACCGCTGCAGCCACCGCCATCTTCTGCATACATTGTTTAATGATTAAATTAAGCTAATTAACATATCTTTCATCCCAGATACTTATAACTTTTTTCGTGGTGAGAACATTTAAATCTCTTCTCTTAGCGACTTTTAAGTATACAGTACATCATTATTAACTATAGGTAAAAATAGTAGTTATTAACTATAACTGTATAATATTATTAACTATAGTTAATAACTATTATTTAAAAAGTATACCAGTTTGAACAATAAATTATATGGTCCACTACCTGTGGTTCCAGAAAGGGGAATAGATTGCATTACAGTTAATAGCTCTGCCCTCAGGTTTGTTTTGTTTTGGAGAAGGGACTGTCTCTCTTTACAACAGCTCTAACAAGGTGGCACCTCCTTTACCAGATCTCAGTAAAAGTATTTTCTCTACTCACCCTCTCCCATCTACAATAGTAACAGCTTCTCCTTGTCGTCAATCTCTGGGTGCCTTGACTTTTCTTTTGGTTTCCCTAAGCCTGACCACATATCTGCACATCCTCAGTTAATGTCTTCTGAACTGTCAGTATAGGATTGTGTTTCTCTCTAGGAGAATGACCAGTACCTGTATAAAATGAAAGGGTTGGATAGGAAATTTAGAAGGTTCTTTCTAGCTACATAATTACAGAACCTAGGACTTATTAAGGTTAATTTTCCAGAAAGCATTTTTATTATTAACTTTATTTAAAATTCTTAAGTAATAAATACCTACATAAAGAAAGCAGACTGGGGAGAGGATATTTAACCAAAGATAAACCAAATTTCAAAAATACTTAATAAAATGGATACAAATAAATGTAAAAATTATAATCCAATAAGCAGTGTAATAAATGAAAAACAGCTAGAAAGCTAAGTGAATTGCTCACTGAAACTAGATCTCTAACAGAGAAAATTGGAGGCATAGTATCTTGCTTTTTTTCCCCCACATACACATTTTTTCCTTCATCTGTATATCAGGATTTCTGCATCTTGCTACTATTAATACCTTTATCCGTTAGATGCCAGTAGCACTTCTCCCAGTTGTGGCTACCAAAACTGTTTCCAGATATTGTCAAATGTTCTTATGTGGGCAAAATAGCCCTTGGTTAAGAACCAATAGTTATATGGTTACACACACACACGCACACACGCATGGATAGATAGGTTGGTATAGATAGATAAGTAGTGCTGTGGATTGAATGTTTGTGTTCCCTAAATTTCATATGCTGAAATCTTACCCTCAATACAATGGCATTAGGTGAAGGGACTTTGGGGAGGTAATTATAGCCCTCATGAATGGAATTAGAGCCCTTATAAAATGAGACAAGGAACTTTCTTGCTCTTCCCCAAGTGAGGACATAAGGAGAAGGCAGCCCCCAGCAAATAGGGAACCTGGCCATCACCAGACACTGGATCTGGATTCCCCAGCCTCTAGAACTGTGAGATGTAAATGTTTGTAGTTTAACCTATCAAGTCCATGGCAATTATTATATCAGCCTAAAGTGGCTAAGACAGATAGATAAAAAGATATATAGATAGAGCTGTCTAGCTAAAGAGATAGATAGATAGACAGATATAGATAAATGCCAAAGATTTCAACAATAATTCCTTTGGAGTCTGTGTTCAATATCACCCTCCTTCTCCATTAGTTTGCATGTTAGTACATACTCCAGCACTTACGACTGGAAATGTCCATTTTAGTTGTATGTGAGTATATCCAGATGACTGTTTGAGAGCCTTGAACTTTTGTGGCACAATTACAGGAGGTACTTCAAAAAGTTCATGGAAAGATTTGTATTATCTTACAATTCCATTTTTTCACCAACTTTCTGAAGTCCCTTCTTACAATTAGGTTAGCCATGTGTTTCCATAGACTGTAATCTCTTTGGGATAAAAAGAATGAATTACTCAACTTCGTATACCAGAACCCAGCATAGTCCTTTGAATATTGCAGAAAAGTTTATTGATCTGAAATAAACTTAAGTGTAATATGGGTGAGATTACTTTAAAGGCTGACTGGGTTGAAGTTTCTACTTTATTTTTCAGGGAACTGAGAACTGAGAATCATTTACATTTTTGAGCGGAGGGCTAACCTAATCATATCTATGTTAAAGGAAAAAAGAAATTCCGCTGCTGGCAACGAGTGGTGTTAGAGGAACTAAACCCAGAGGAGCCCTGAAGGCTGACACAGGAGGCAACAGCTCACGTCCTTAATTAGCTTGTGATTTGATTGGCAGTGGGAAGACCCTGGGTCTTTCCTTGTCTATGAAGAAAGCTCTCTGTAAGATCGTTTTAAATTTGTGATACTAAGACTTTTAGATAAGTTGGTAACCGTGGTAAAATTTGGGCAAGACATATCACATATCGTAGAGACAGAAAGGAGTGATAAAGAGACGTGCCCCTGGGAGAACTGATATAGATGTCAGGAATAATGGGGAGATAACATGAAACTTATCTGCTAATCATGATTTACGATCTCCCCCTTTTGCTTCTGTGTCACCACTTTCTATCCTACATGGCAATGAATATTTATCTCTGTGAGTGAATATGCAAGTAGAGATGCTGACAAAACCAAAAAAATTAAGAAATAAACACTGCACTGTGTGTGCTTAAGGCTGTTCTGTCACCATCCAGGAAAGAGCATGAGGTGCGATTGCATGTAGGTCACACTCTCGGGGATGTCACCTTTAAGAAGCAGGTGAGAAATAAAAAGCAACCAAGGTGCTAAATCCTGCTGCATCATCTTGAATGAAAGATCATTTACATAGTCATTTTCTGCAGCCCTTTCCAGAGTTAAAGTGCCATTGTCAACGAAAGCTCTATTTTAACCAGCACTTTATCTACTCTGCAGCTGATGCTAACAATACCTGTTGCTTATGAGCAGTCTTTGCTTTGAATCTTGTCCTTTTCTTTTTCGAGTATGAGCATGAGCCTAGATGGAAGCTAGCTGTCCTTTGAACTAAACATTTCTCAGAACTTTAGGGATATTTTATACTAAATTATTTTTGTTTGACATGTTTACAATATATTCTGACAAATTTAATGAACTAAATAAATTTTTTAATGTCATGAGTATTCTTCTTTCCTATCTCCAACTATTGCCAGACAAAATTATTACTACTTAGGAGAATTCCTCTGCCACTGCCTGAAATCCACTATTTTCCAAGAGAGTCTAAGTATAATCCATAGAAAGTATGATGTGAAATTTATTTGTGTAGATAAATATATATACTAAATGTACTGTTCATCTTGACCAAATTGAGAGAAGAAAAATGACAAAATAATGTATTTGTTGTACACATAAACTTGAAATAAATCTAATGATTTTTAGTATATTCTTAATTTTATGCTCTTTACTAAATGCCTGTATTTGCTGGAAAAAGTTAGAACAATAAAAATTAAATAAAATCACAAAAGTAAATTCTCCAAGGATAATCCCTATTAATAGACACACCTGTGTCTTTTCAGGCCTTTTATAACACACAAATGCATGCACACACACATTTTACATAAATAGACTCATAACAAACATATAGTTATGCAAATTGTTTTTAAAAATTCAACAATATAACATGGTCAACTTTTCCTACCAGGCATAGGGACCCAGGAAATTATTTTTAATAGCTTTATAAGTATTCCAAATTATAATTTATTTTCACTTTTAACATATGGGGGGAAAAACAGAAAAAAATAAATGGTTATGAACAATTGTAAATATTCTTTACTAGGCTTGCAGTTCTCAAAACCTCTTAAATCAAGGTTGATTGCAGGCATTTTTCCAAAAGGTTCTTTTTTTGATGAATAACGATCCAGTGACACTGAAGAAAGATGCTTCAGCTGAAGGGGTAACTGTCCTTTTCAGCTCATCGTTGATGAATGGGTCTGAAACCCTGGGAGTCCCTGTGAGAATGGTACAACCTCGGAGATGGTTGTAGCCATGATTCTTTGCTTTTGTGACTGACTTTTCTTCTTATTAAAACACTTCAAGAGTTTCCAGTTCTACAAGCATAACTTTAAACAGGGTATTTTAGTCAAACAATCTTTAAATAAGTATAAGGTAGGTCCACTTTAAATTCTTATTAATAAATGTTACATAATTTTCATATGTGAAAGGTCAAGAATAAGAATTTAAGATGTCCTATGTAATAACCTGTTTCTTTTTTATAGTCCATAAGCATCGTCTTATTTATATTTCATGATGTAGTACCAGAATCAATCGAATTTTCAATATAGCCAAGGACCACTTACTTTTTCTAATTTCTACCCCGACATAAGAGACTAATCATATGCTTTCAGCTGCTGGGTATTTTATATTTCTCTATTTTATGGAGATTTATACACAGCTGCTGTTTTGTACTGAACTATGTCACCTTTTATTTTCTTGCACTCTTTTTAAATTTGATTTTTTTGTGCTGGAAAATGTTATGAAAAAATACATGCATTACTTGGTAAACTACAGTCACATGAGTAGCAATTTATGACTATCACATACCTAATTGTTATGACAATTGCTATGACAGCTCATAAATAAAGCAAAAGCAAAAAACAAACAAAATTTTAAAATATCGGGCATCTAGTGCAGGAGAGCTCTGGAGGACTCTGGTTAATGGGTGGAAGCTGAAACAGCTTCACAGAAGTATCACTGGAGAAGTGATGAAACTCAAACCCCAAATCTTGCTTCTGGAAATTTATTTGTTCAAAATTGAGTCATCTTTGTGTTAACCACAGCTAGCCTCATTGCTACTGCAAGAAAAGAGAAGTTTTCTGCCAGAGAAAGGCAAAGTTGCTATCCAGAAACTAGAGATAACCTAATATCCAAATGAATATATGCTTTGAGGCAGAAAAATAATATCTTTTTGTGGTGTTTCATAGGGTATTTTGATGGTGTGCACAGATGTTAGAAGGTGACTTTACCAGAAAATTGTGAAAGGGAAAGATGGAAATAGCAAGCAATAATATCATCATCATAGTAATAGTAGTAACAATAGTAGTAGTAATACTACTAACAGTATTAGTAGCAGTAGAGTTAGTAGTAGTGGTGGTGGTAATTTTTAAAATGAGGAGATAGAAAGAAATAACTCTACATAGAACATTTCTGAGGCCCAGTTGCTTTTGATTTGTTGGTTTATTGAGAAAGTTGGCTGGTTTGGATCTGTTACTTTAGGGAATGTAAGGGCAATGAAATTAATTTATGAGTATAGCAGAGAGAGAGAGAGTACCCGAAGTGGCCTGCGGGGGACCTCAGCAACCACCCTTCCTTAAGATGCCTTTGGGAAGAACTGAGCTGACCTATATCTCCTCGTCTCCTCTATTGGATTGCCCAGTTCCTGAGAAAGTGAAATCTATGGTGATTATTCCAATGCACCCCCCACAATGCAGACTGCCTCTACTTAACACACACTCCTCTACATGCCTAAGAGATTTCAGTCCCTCTGAGCCAGGTTCTGGATTATTTAGTGATGTTGATACCAAAAATGGGAAGGAATGCTTAGAGGAGAAAGGAGGGGAAAGACTTAGTGGTCTACATAATGCAAACTGGAAAAGTGGGGAAATAACAGAATGAAAACTGGGATAAGGAAGGGGAGTTTTCTGTAGTGTTTTGGCAAGTGAGAGGCTAAAGAAAGAGTGGAATAAAGAATTTGAGTGGAGAGAGAATGGGATGCAATTGTTAATGGGATTCATGGTTTGGTTGCTACTTATTGCCTTTCTAGGGACTAGAATCAAGAGCATTAGCAATTCTAAATTAATTTTCAATGTTTCTGAAATGTGTCTTTTCAAATATGACCTAGCTCTTATAATACACCACATTGAAGCTGAAGCTTCAATAAAGTTATCTTCTTAAACAACAGCACTAATGTGCTGGAAATGTTCTCAGCACTGAGATGTCTTACTATGCAGCCTTGTGTGCTCTACAAATGTCGTGGGAGGCTGAGAATTTATGTCAGGTTTAATTATGGGAGGGAAGGGGATTTCACTCTCTCTGAAAGTTCAAACTATTGAAATGAATTAAAACAAGGCAGAGGAATTAGTTTTCAAAAGAAATCTGCAAATGATTTTCTTTAAGATCGCTTACGGAGATTAGGAGTTGAAAGAGCACAGATATTACCCTTCAGTTGGCTGCTGGGGGAGTCTGTTAAGCAAGGCACTAACCAGCAACTAGTTGAAAAGAAAGTGCTGAAATACCAATGATGGGGAAAGGAAAGAAAATTGGAAGACTTCTGGCTTTCGAAGATCCAGAGGATTAGTTGGAAAATGGAGAGAAGCTGACAGGGTAAAGGAAGAGAGTCGGGAGTACTGGGCTTTAAGATATATGTTAAACAGTGTGGTGAGAACACTAAAGAAAATAATGAGTGGCAGCCCCTGATGGCTTCCGTGAGAGGTTGTTTATTAATGCTGCATCAGTGAAGGTAACAGGAAGGATGGAAACAGAGACTCTTGTAGATCTGACTCAGTAAAAATCCATGAAGCAATAATCTAGGAACTGAAGAGAGAAAAATAAAGAAAAAAAGTGGAAGAAAATAAAATGAGAAAAGTGAAGGAAAGAATAGTAGCACCCCTGACACACACATAAAAGGATATTCTATCAATCGCACCTGTGGTTTTGTCGATGTGATTTGTGGATGTGTTTATTTGTTGTTTTTTTCAGAGTGAGAAGAAATAGTGGCACTGATATTCCAGGGGAAGACCCAGTAGAACTGCAGACACAAACAGAGAAAACCCAGAGAAACAAAGCACCTGTTTTAGTCTGTTTGTGTGGCTACAGCAGAAATACCTGAGACTGGGTAATTTATAAAGGAAAGAGGTTTATTTGGCTTACAATTCTGGGACAGCTGCATCTGGCACGGGCCTCGGGCTGCTTCTACCCATGGCAGAAAGTGGCAGGCAGCCGGCGGGTACAAGCAGATCACATGGTGAGAGGAAGCAAGAGAGAGAGAGGAGATGCCAGGTTCCTATAAACAACAAGCTCTTCTGGGAACTAATAGAGTGAGAACTCACTCACTACCCCTCCTCCCCAGGGAGAGCATTAATCCATTCATGAGGGATCCACCCTCATGACTCAATCAGTTTCCAACACTACCACATTGGAGATCAAATTTCCACATGAGTTTTGGAGAGGGCAACACATCCAAACTCCATCATTCTGCCCCTGGACCCCCAAAACTCATGGTCCTCTCACATACAAAATACAATCATTCTATATCAACAGTCCCAAAAGTCTTAGCTTGCTACAGCACCAACTTAAAAGTCCAAAGGCCAAAGTCTCCTCTAAGACCAAAGGCAAAAGTCCTTCCAGCTGTGAACCTTTAAAAGTCAAAACCAAATTTATCTACTGCCAAGATACAATGATGGAACAGGCATTGGGTACACATTCCCATTCCAAAAGGGAGGAATAGGCCAAAAGAAAGGGAAAACAGGCCCCAAACAAGTCCAAAACCCAGCAGGACAGACATTATGTCTTAAAGCTCCAAAATAATGTTCTTTGACTCCAAATCCTGCATCCTGGGCACAATTGGGCATCTGGGCCCCCAAAGCATCAGGTAGCCTCATTCCTACAGCTCTGCTAGGTGCTGCCCAGTGAGCTGTGCTGGTGTCTGCAACTTTTCCAGGTTGGTGTTCCACTCTGGTAGCTCTATAAGTCTGGGTCTCCATGGTGGTCCCACGGCCTTGGCTCTACTAGACATTTCCCTGATGGCGACTCTCTGTGGTGGCTCCCACCCCACTTTCCTGCTTGGCATTGCTCTAGCAGATGACCTCTGCAGTGGCCCCATCCCTGCAGCAGGTCTCTGCCTATGCCCCCAGGCTTTTCCATACATCCACTGGAATCTGGGTGGCGGCTGCCACATCTCCACTGCTTTCACATCCTGCCAGCCTGCAGACTTAACACAACATGGATGCCACTGAGGTTTTGGGCTTCTACTCTCCAGGGCTACTTCATGAGCTACACTTGGGGCCGCTCCTGCCAGAGCAGCTGGGATGCAGGGAACAGGTTCCTGAGGGCAGCTGGGTCCCAGGTCTGTCCTCCAGGATAACTCAGCCTTCTAGGCTTCAGGGTCTGTGATGGGTGGGGCACCCTTCCAGACTTCTCAAATTCCTTTAGGGCATTTTTTCCATTGTCCTGCTTATTAGCATCTGGCTGCCTCACAGCCAAGATAATGTCTTTAGCAACCAGTTTATCTGCTTCACCCTTGCATTGTTCGCTGGCTCTCTGCTTCTTTACCACATAGCCAGGCCGCAAAGTTTCCAAATCTTTACGCTCTGCTTCACTTTTAAATTCTGGCTTTACATCATGCCTTTGCCACCATAACTCAGAGTAGGCTGTTAGAAGTAGCCATGCAGCATCCTGAATGCTTTGATGCTTAAAGATTTCTTTGGCCAAATGCTCTGGTTCACAACTATTAAGTTTCAACTTCCACAAGTTCCAAGGGCATGGACACAATGCAGCCAGGTTCCTTGCTATTGTGTAGCAAGGGTTATCTTTTGTCCAGTTCCCAGTAAGTTCCTCATTTCTATCTGAGACCTCATCATCCACATGGCCTTTACTGTCCACATTTCTTTCAGCATTCTGCTCACCACCACATAAGTCTCTAAGACATTCCAGACTTTCCCTCATCTTTCTGTCTTCTTCTAAGTCCTCCAAACTCCTCCAACCTTTGCCCATTACCCAGCTCCAAAGATGCATCCACATTTTCAGGTATCTGTATAGCAACACCCCTCTCCTCAGTACCAATTTTCTGTTTTAGTCTGTTTTGTGTTGCTATAACAGAAATACCATCCAAACTCCATCAGCTCCCTCAGCGTCAGCTGTTCCAGGTGGTACAAGTGCAAACAAGTCTAGGGATGAGAAAAGGAAAGGGGAATAAGTCTCATTAAATCATCTCAGATAAATCATGTCTCTCATTCAATTTCTTGATAAAATCTTCATGTATTAGTTTCCTATTGCTGCTGTAATAAATGGCTTAAAAATACAAATGTATTATCTTACAGTTCCGTAAGTCAGAAGTATGACACAGGTCACAGTGGCTAAAACAGAAATGTTGCCTGGGCTGTACTTGATTCTGGAGTCTTCTGGGTTAATCTGTTTCTTTGCCTTTTCCAGCCTCCTCTGGAGGTCTCCAACACTGCTTGGCTCATGGCCTCTTTCCTCCACTCAAAGCCAGTGACATTGTGTTTCTCTGCTCTTTCTTTTATGGTAACATTTTCCTCTAACCTGACCTCTTCCAGGACAGGCTCTTTTAATGACTCACCTGACTAAATTGGGCCCGTATGGATAATTCAGGTTACTCTTCATGTAAAATTCTTAACTCTAATCACATAATACAGTGTAACGTTTTCACAGTTTCTTGAGATTAGGACATGGATCTCTTAGGGGCAGGAGGGAGGGGGGCATTATTCTGACTACTATATTTTGTAACAAGAATTTTTTTCCCCACTAGTTAAATAAACTAGGAGAAAAGGATGCTATTTCCTATTGCCCTACCTTACAAGTGCCTTGATGCATGAAAGATTTTTCATGTATGAAAACATTCAGATTTTATAAATAAGCAAGCAATTGGGAATCACAGAATGCAACAATAGGATTGCTGTGGATATCCCCACAAAACTCATCGAAGCTTGATCTCCATTGTAACAGTGTTAAGAAGGTGGAAAATCAGACTACAGCACTGTTGAAAAGTGCAACCTTTATGACATGATTGGATCCTGACAACTATGCTGTAGTGAATGGATTAATCCATTTGTGCTGTAATGGGTTAATGGTTTCATAGGTTGTCATGAGAGTGGCACTAGTGGCTTTATAAGGAGAGCAAGTGAGCACTTAGAAAGCTCTTGCCATCCTCACCACGTAATAGCCTGCATCAGCACAGGACCCTGTAGAGAGCCCCCCCGCTCAGAATAAGGCTTTTACCAGATGCACCCCCTGAACTGTGGACTTCCCAGGCCCTGAAACTATAAAAAATAAATTTCATGTCTTTACAAACTACTCGGTTTCAGGTATTCTGTTATAAGCAACAGAAAACAGACTAACATAAGGATCAAAAGCAAATGGCTTCTATAGTCACGAATCTGTATTTCATGCACAGTAACATGAATCAATTTATTCTCTGCGTCCCTTAGATATGCAATTCAAAAATGAAAATCAGGGGCAATTTTTTTTTTCATAAATTTCATGAAGTATTGATCCTTCTTGGACTGAGGACATTTCTAGGTGAGCAGCCACTAGATTCACGGCGCTTGTTCTTTGCACCTTAGCTAGACAACCCTCGGAGTAGAATTTAAAACTAAAACCATCCCCATTCACTCTGCCCTTATCCACTAATCAGAATGCTCAGATATAGAGAATGAACTATTTTCTTGACAGCATAGCATCTATTTGTCGTTATTTTTAGATAAAATGATTATCTGAGGACTACTACATTTAGGTAGTTCAATGGGGCATTGAGTATCTTTAAAGTTCAGTATTTGTGGTTAAAGTATCAATGTTTTACAGTGCAGAAGATACAGATTTCTTTAAGGTCAAACAAATGTGATATAACTTGTCTACGTGAAAAAATTCCTATTGTAAAAGCAAATCAGTGACTCTTGATTGCTATGACTGCATTATCATTATCATTTGGGGTACACAATGTAATGATATCCAAAACCTGAAATTGAGAAATTTAAACAAAGTTGAGGCTATAATTATCCATTTGGATTTTAGGGAACTTATGAGTACAGGTATACAGGTGCTTCTGACGAAAAAAATATAGTTGATTTGACAAAGATGAAAAACAATTCTCCTCTTCCTTGTTAAGAATTAGAAGATGTAATATTTTGCCAAAGACTCTTCACCATATCTGTAGTTCCAATAACAATTTTAGTTCCTACATTGGCATGACAATTCTGTAAAACAGGAAGTTGGTGTGTATTTAATTTGAGATGTGTACTAAGGAAATATAAAAGCAAAGGTGAGTCTGTTTAATTAAGAAAAGGCTTTAAAAAGTTAAAAGCGGAAGTTTTTTGTTTGTTTGTTTTTAGGATTGAAAGTTGTTTGTCTGGGTTTTTAGAAATAAAAAGGAACTCATCTTTATACTATGAGTTGGGGAACAATGACCTACCTTGAGCAGTCCCAAAATGGTAGATAGTATAGAGAGAATAAAAAGTAATCAGCTTTTCGTGTGTCTGCTGTGGAGCTCACTTAATGACCCAGCTTTCTAGCACTGGGCTGTTTTCTGTCTCTTTGGAGCTGGGTTTGAAACTCCAGGACTCTGAAGGCTTTTTATTGTGTTCTGAATATATTTTGTTATAATTTTGACCCTGGTCCTTTTATTTTCTGTGGTTGGAAGAACTAGACTTCACCTCATGTAGTTAAGACAAGAAAACTAACTTAAAAATAGAGACATAGTATCACGTATTGAACACTCTGACACACTGGTATTGTATTCCCACTACCTGTGAACTCTTTGAAAGCAGGGATTATGTCTAATCTAGTTATCTTTTTATCCTATAGTATCTGTTAAAAGAATAGACACAACTAAATATTAGTTTGTAACATATCTGTTGCCCATTTAATTTAAGCAATATCTATACATGAATTTCCAGGTTAAACAAAAAGTGATTGGTACTTGTCCTTTCTAATTTTTAAGTGTAAAATCTTCTGGTTTCTCTCGTGGAGCTAATAGTTTTGAATTCTGAGACAAATTCTCAATTCTCCTGGAAATTATACCCTTTCTGACTTTCTTTACTTAGGAAGGTACACCAATAAAAAGGATAGATAGCAACAGTTTTCAATTAAGTTTTGAATTATTGGAAAGTATAGGGAAAAAACTTATGAGAAGTAAGGAAAGCATCAAGGGAAATGGAGAGACACTAGAATTTATTCTTCATTTACTATACTTGTATATCTTACATTGTATTTTATGATTTATCTTTTTAATAGAAGGTTTCAAAAAGGATGAAGTTTGGAACAATGAGGACTGATATCTTACCCTTTACAATTTCAGAAATATCATAGTAAAATTTGCATTGTAAAACTATTCACATATAATTATATTTATCTTATATATCTAAATCAGTGAGTACATTTATTTTAAAATTTCAGGTTTTCAAGCAGAATGTACTGCTTATACTCAAAAGATTATCACAAAAAGAGTGGTCCAGAGAATAAGATTTGGAGATATTCAGTCCTAGATTCAACATAGCCTTGTTCTTTCTCTAGTTATGTGGCCATAAGAAATTTATTATTTTCCCTGAGTTTCAGTATCCTTCTCTGTGGAAATAGGTAAGGTAATACCTGTATATCACACCTGTGGTTATTAAATAAACTCCATGTATGTGAAAATGCCCACATAATAGTCAACAAATCACTTGTTTTCAAAATTGAATGTCACAATAACTATTACCTCTCAATAATTTTAAAATCAAATAATAAAATATTTTCATAAGAAATCACACACAAATACAAATATACAACCACATATAATTGTCATTAACCTTGACATTAATTAAGAATTTATGTTAAGCTGCACAATTTATGAATGTTTGTCTGTTTTATTTTCATAAATATCTCAAATTATCTAAATGATTTTTCTTGAAACATTTTCTATTAGTAATAAAATATTATAATAAACATAATCAATCATTGTGTTAAATTACATAGATGTGTTTAATATGCTTATGTTAAATTGAATTAATACACATTTTCCAAATATGAATGCAAAAGATACATGTGTACTTCTCTATTCTGGTGGTGTATTATGACTGGTTTGTGTTTTTGCAATGAGTTTACAGTGGTTTAAGATATGCACTAACATGTTATTTTATTCTTTCTGTCCCTCTTCAGTTCTTTCTTTTTCCCAGTGAAACACTGAATTCTAAATGGCCATCTGTCTAAGAGCTTGTGCTGCAGAAAGAACTGATTTATTTACAAGGCACATCTTGGCAAACATTCTTAGGTCTCACCTAAAGTCTCAGGAAAACCAGAAACTCTTTCATCATTCATAGGATCAACTGAAAGTACTTCACATCTATTTGTGTCATCTACACAGAGCATATAAAATATTTAAACTATGTGATAGAGCCTAAAACCCTGGTTTGTCAAATCTTTTGGCACTTGCCCATGCATATGACTAAAACAGAAAGTTAGAACATCACTTTCTTTCTATCTTTATGTCCAAAAGTCAATGTAATCACCATCTTAATTAAAGAAATTGCTTTATGTAGCACACCTACAAATGAGACATGCGGACACCCAGAGACAGTAACAAAGGCATATGGCTGATGGATAGGATCATATGAAGGATTTGCTAAATTCAATTCTGTGGAAGAAACACTTTCTAAAAGTAATACACTGATGATAAGCACATAAAGAAGTTTTTGAAACTATTATGTAATTATCAAATATTTAGATTCAGATAAAACGGAAATCTCCAGCAATAGTCAGTTTGTGCATTTGGGTCATTTCTATGCTTTACCCAGATATGGAAACCCTACTCTCTTCCATAAAGAAATGCAGATCATGGCAATATTCAGAGTATAAATACATTTTAATTTAAAATATACACTGCTATGAGGTGATTCTAAAATATTCAATAATATTATCAGTATTGTCAAATACCTGACTATGGAAGCCAAAATAGATTAGCTTAATGAAAGGTAGATAACTCTGCACTTTGTCTCCTTTCTGATTTAAAGGCTTTAGGCGTGAGGGTCTAATTAGAAGGTAGTTAAAGTTTGATAGCCAGGTAATGGGTATGTCCCCAGTATGAATCTGGCCCTCACATCATGGACAGGAGGGGCGAAAATTAGCTTTGTATCTTATGAACATTCTTAATAAATAAATAATAATAATAATAAATAAAGGCCATAATTGAAAGACAAAAAAAAAAAAAAAAGTGTGATGGCCAGGACTGGGGAGGGAGGTTATAAGAGGGCTGGAATGGGCTCTGAGATGCACTTGTAATGGGCTCAAATGATGTTTTCAACACTAAATGTGCATGCAGTTATATAAAGACAAATCAATCAACCAAAAGTGTTAGGCAGCAGTAGCTAAGTCTTGAGACAAAAGGAGTGACTAACAATACATGTGTTAACCATATTCTGAAGAAAAAAGACTGCATCAAAGGTATTTTCTCCCTTAGGTCAAAAAGGAGTAGATTGAAGGAGGAATAGATGGCATCTCAATACTTTCCGCTCTGTTCCCTGCACCCAGTGAACAGCTAAATTAAAAAAAAAAAAAAAAAAAGAAAGTACTACTTTCTTATGTTTCAAAAAAAAAATCTCTTAATTTCATTGAATTCAATCTCTCATTGGTAACTAAAATAGGCTATTTATTAATGAAATATTCCAGAAGCCATTTTGCAATAATCTGTTGTTAAGGGACTTACATAACAAAATGACTATAAAGGCATTCATAGACAAAAATTTTTATTTTATTTTATTTAAAAAATTATTGAAATATAAATGATTGTACATGTCTGTGGGGTACGGTATTGAATATCAATATCTGTGTGCAATATGTGATGCTCAAATCAGGTTATCTAGCATATTCAACATACACAATGTAATCATATTTTTGTGTGTGTCCCATTACCAATTTCTCGCTAACCCCTCTTCCCCTTTCTTTTTTGTGATGGCGTCATTTACAATAAAAACTTTAAAACACAGAATGGCAACAAGTAAATGATTAAGTAAATTGTCATGGATTGATACAATGAAATATTGTCCAAACAGTATATTTTAACTGATATTACTTCCCTGGGAAATGCTTTAAATGCAATACAGTGATCATCACTGACAGACATATGCTTACAATAGCATTATTTTAAGTGGAGTGTATAGCTCTTTTTTAAAATTTATTTTTATTTTTATTTTTTCTTCCAAATTTTATTTTATTTCATCAATATACAATCTGGTGATTATTGTGGCCAATTACCAAAAACTCCCTCCCTCTTCCCTCTGCCCGCTCCATCCCAACAATGTCCTTTCTGTTTGCTTGTCATATCAACTTCAAGGTATTGTAATTGTTGTGTCTTCTTCCCTAACTGCCCCCATTTATTCATGTATTTATTTATTTATTTTTAGCTCCCACAAATAAGTGAGAACATACGATATTTCCCTTTCTGTGCCTGACTTGTTTCACTTAATACAATTATCTCTAGGTCCATCCATGTTGTTGCAAATGGCAGTATTTCATTCTTTTTTATAGCTGAGTAGTATTCCATTGTGTAGATATACTGCCATTTCTGTATCCACTCATCTGATGATTGACATTTGTGCTGGTTCCAACTCTTAGCTATTGTAAAGAGTGCTGCAATGAACATTGGAGAACAGTTATACCTTTGACTTGATGATTTCCATTCCTCTGGGTATATTCCCAGCAGTGGGATAGCTGGGTCATATGGTAGTTCTATCTGCAATTGTTTGAGGAACCTCCATACCATTTTCCATAGAGGATACACCATTTGCAATCCCACCAACAATGTGTGAGAGTTCCTTTTTCTCCACAACCTTGCCAGCATTTATCATTCACAGTTTTTTGGATTTTAGCCATCCTAACTGGGGTGAGATGGTATCTCAGTGTGGTTTTGATTTGCATTTCCTAAATGCTGAGTGATGTTGAGCATTTTTTCATGCATCTGTTGGCCATTCATATATCTTCCTTTGAGAAATGCCTATATAGCTCTTTTGCCCATTTTTTAATTGGGTTGCTTGTTTTTTTCTTGTAAAATTGTTTGAGTTCCTTGTATATTCTCGATATTAATCCCTTGTCAGATATATATTTTGCATATATTTTCTCCCACTCTGTTGGTTGTCTTTTAACCCTGTTAACTATTTCTTTTGCTGTGCAGAAGCTTTTTAGTTTGATATCATCCCATTTGTTTATTTTTCCTTTGGTTGCCCGTGCTTTTGGGGTCGTATTCATGAAGTCTGTGTCCAGTCCTACTTCATGAAGTGTTTCTCCTATGTTTTCTTTAAGAAGTTTTATTGTTTCAGGGTGTATATTTAATTCCTTAATCCAATTTGAGTTGATTTTAGTATACGGTGAGAGGTATGGATCTAGTTTCATTCTCTTGCATATGGATATCCAGTTAACCGAGCACCATTTGCTGAAGAGGCAGTCTCTTCACCAGTGTATAGGCTTGGTGCCTTTTGTCAAAAATCAGATGGCTAGAGGTGTGTGGATTAATTTCTGGATTCTCTATTCTATTCCATTGGTCAGTGTGTCTGTTTTTATGCCAGTACCATGGTGTTTTGGTTATTATAGCTTTGTAGTATAGTTTAAAGTCAGGTAGTGTTATGCCTGCAGCTTTATTTATTTATTTATTTTTGCTCAGCATTACTTTGGCTATGCATGGTCTTTTGTTATTCCATATAAATGTCTGGATAGTTTTTTCCATTTCTGAGAAAAATGTCATTGGAATTTTGATGGGGATTGCATTGAATTTCTATATCACTTTGGGTAGAATGGACATTTTCACAATGTTGATTCTTCCAATCCAAGAGCGTAGAATATCTTTCCATCTTCTTGTATCCTCTCTAATTTCTCTCAGCAGTGGTTTGTAGTTCTCATTATAGAGATTTTTCACATCATTGGTTAACTCAGTTCTTAAGAATTTTATTTTTTTGGTGGCTATTGTAAATGGGCAGGCTTTCTTGATTTCTCTTTCTGCATGTTCACTATTGGAGAATAGAAATGCTATAGATTTTTGTCTGTTGATATTGTATCCTGGAACTTTGCTGAAATCATTTATCAACTGCAAGAGTTTTTTTGTAGAGACTTTAGGCTGTTCGATATATAGGATCATGTCATCTGCAAACAGGGATAGTTTCACTTCATCTTTTCCAATCTGGATGCCCTTTATTTCCTTCTCTTCTCTGATTACTCTGGCTAGTACTTCCAACACTATGTTGAATAGGAGTGGTGAGAGTGGGCATCCTTGTCTATTTCCTGTTCTCAGAGGAAAAGCTTTCAGCTTTTCCCCATTCAGGATGATATTGGCAGTGGTTTTATCATATATGGCTTTAATTATGTTGAGATACTTTCCATCTATACCTAACTTATAGAGGGTCTTTGTCATGAATGAACGTTGAATTTTATCAAATACTTTTTCAGCATCTATAGAGATGATCATATGGTCCTTGTGTTTGATTTTATTAATATGGTGTATCACATTTATTGATTTGTGAATGTTGAACCAACCTTGCATCCCTGGGATGAATCCCACTTGGTCATGGTGTATAATTTTATATATGTGTTGCTGTATTCTGTTAGCCAGTATTTTATTGAGGACTTTTGCATCTATATTCATCAAGGATATTGGCCTATAGTTTTCTCTTTTAGGTGTATCTTTACTTAGTTTTGGTATCAGGATGATGTTTTCTTCATAGAATGAGTTTGGGAGATTTGCCTCCATTTCAATCTTTTGGAATAGTTTGTAAAGAATTGGTACCAATTCCTCTTTGCATGTTTGGTAAAATTCTGATGTGAATCCATCTGGTCCTGGGATTTACTTTGTTGGGAGCCTTCTGATAACAGCTTCAATCTCCTTTATTGTTATTGGTCTGTTCAGATTTTCTACATCTTCTTGGCTCAGTTTTGGTAGCTTGTGTGTGTCCAAAAATTTATCCATATCCTCCAGATTTTCAAATTTGTTGGCATACATATAGTTGTTTATAGTAGTCTCAAATGATTCCTTATATTTCAGATATATCAGTTGTAATATTGCCTTTTACATTTCTAATTTGCGTTATTTTTATCTTCTCCTTTTTTTGTTGTTAGCCATGCTAATTGTTTGTCAATTTTATTTATCTTTTCAAAAAACCAACTTTTTTTGTTTGTTTGTTTGTTTTCATGACTGGTAAGGGGATCGGAACCCTTGGCTTGGTGTCACCCACACCGCGCTCAGCCAGTGAGCTCACCGGCCATCCCTATGTAGGATACGAACCCGTGGCAGGAGCACCACTGCACTCCCAGTGCTGCACTCTCCTGAGTGAGGCATGGGGTCGGCCCAAAAAACCAACTTTTTGATTCATTGATCTTTTGTATTGTTTTTTGGGTTTCAATTTCATTAAGTTCTACTCTGATCATAATGATTTCTTTCCATCTGCTTACTTTGGGTTTCTATTGTTCTTGTTTTTCTAGTTCTTTAAGGTAAAGTGTTAGGTTTTTCACTTTCCATCTTTCCATTCTTCTGAAGTAAGCATTTAATGTGATAAATTTCCCCTTTAGTACCGCTTTTGCAGTATCCCACAGTTTGGGTAAGATGTATCATTGTTTTCAGTAGTTTCCATCTATTTTTTGATTTCCTGTTTGATTTCTTCTTGGACTCACATGTCATTAAGTAGAATGCTGTTTAATTTCCATGTGTTTGTATAGTTTCCAGAATTTCATTTGTTATTGATTTCTAATTTTAATCCATTGTGGTCTGAAAAAATACATGGGATAATTCCAACTTTTTGAATTTGTTGAGTCTTGATTTGTGACCTAATATGTGATCTATCCTGGAGAATGATCCATGTGCTGATGAGAAGAATGAATATTATGGGGCTGTTGGATGGAATGTTCTCTAGATATCTGCCAAGTCCAATTGCTCTAGAGTATTATTTAGAGCTTGTGTTTCTCTGCTGATTCTTTGCCTAGATGATCTGCCTAATATTGACAGTGGGGTGTTCAGGTCCCCTGCTATTACAATATTAGTGTCTATTTCCTTCTTTTGGTCTAATAGAGTTTGCTTTATAAATCTGGCTGCTCCAACATTGGGTGCGTATATATTTATGATTGTTATGTCTTCTTGATGGATCAATCCTTTTATCATTATGTAGTGTCCCTCATTATCTCTTTTTATGGTTTTTAGTTTAAAGTCTATTTTATCAGATATAAGAATAGCTACTCCACCTCGGTTTTCATTTCTGTTTGCATGGTAAATCTTTTTCCATCCTTCCGCTCTTAGTCTATGCGAGTCTTTATAGGTGAGGTGGGTGTCTTGAAGGCAGCATATAGTTGGGTCCTCCTTTTAAATACAGTCAGCTAGTCTGTGGTTTTTGATTGGGGAATTTAAACCTTTTACATTAAGAGTTGTTATTGAAAGGTGTTTATTTACTCTTAGCATTTTATTCATTTTTGTTTGGATGTCTTAAGTGTCTTTTGTTCCTTTCTTTCTGATTTACTGTTTGCTTTCTGTATTTGTTGTTTGCTTGGGTTGTAGATAAACTTTTTTTCTCTTCATTGTTGCCATTTTTATTTTACTAGTGGGTTTTGATTTTTCTTGAGTTTTTATGGCATTGGTGGTTATTTGTCAGGTACCAAGCCCAGTACTCCCTTGAGAATTTCTTGTAAGGGTGGTCATGTGGTAGTGAACTCCCACAGTTTTTGTTTGAGAAATATACTTTTTGCCCTTTATTTCGGAAGGATAGCCTTGCAGGGTAGAGTATTCTTGGCTGCAATCTCTGTCTTGTAGTATTTTGAATATATCATCCCATTCCTTTCTGGCTTTTAGGGTTTGTGATGAAAAGTCTGATGTTAATCTGATTGGGGCTCCCTTATGGGTGATTTGATGCTTCTCTCTTGCACATTTTAAGATTGTTTCTTTGTCTTTGAATTTTGCCAATTTGACTATAACATGTCTTGGAAAAGACCTTTTGGGTTGAATACTTTTGGGGATCTTTGAGCTTATTGAATCTGAAGATCTGTGATTTTTCCAGTAACTGGGAAGTTTTCTGCCACTATTTTGTTGAATATGTTTTCAATGCAATCTCCTTTTTCCTCCCCTTCTGGAATACCCATGACTTGGATCTTTGAGTGATTAAGGTTGCCTCTTAGATTTTCTTCAATGTTTTTGAAGAAACAGCCAATCTTCAAGGTCAGAAGTTCTCTCTTCTACTTCTGCAAGCCTGTTGGTTAAACTCTCTGTTGTGTTTTTTATTTCTTTGAATGAATTCTTCAGCTCGGCAAGCTCTGCTACATTCTTTTCCAGGGCATTGATTTCCTTGTATATTTCTTTTCTCACATCCTGTATACTTTTCCTCATTTCATCATGTTGTCTAGCTGAGTTTTCTTGTATCTCATTTAGTTTCTTTAGAATATCACTCGAAATTCCTTGTCAGACATTTCAAGGGCTTCTTGTTCTATAGGTTCTAGAGCTTGAGAGTTATTACCCTTTGGTGATGTACTTCTTGATTTTCCATATTTCTGGTATCTTTCCTTTGATGTTTAGTCTTTGTGGTAGGGGGATTCACATTCCACTGGTTGGACACTATTGTATGCCTAGGATGCTGCTGGGGCTGCCAATTTGGTATGGCTACATCAGTGTCTGCACAGTTGGCCACTAGTGCCTTGTGTGTGTGGTTGCCTCGCGTCTTGGACCTCTCTGAGGAGCAGCCTCTCTGGTCAGCATGCACTTGGCCAGGCTGGGGATGGAGTCAGGTGGCAGTGGTGTGGCCTACCTGCTGGGTCACGCGCCAGCACCACAGGGCGTGTGGTCTCTGTGGAGCTCCCGCCCCTCTGCTGGACGTCTCCCTGCTCTGCACACACTCAGCCTGGCACACAGAAGCTTTTAAAAGACTTTTTCCCCTTTCTTTCTTCTCGATTCACTCCACAAAAGTCCAAAGGAGTTCATCTGGCAGGGTAAATCCTGGTGACCACTGGCAGTGGGGAGGGGTTGGCTGTTTTCGCCGCCACTGCAGCCTCCATGGACCCTGGAGTGTATAAATTCACTGATATCAAGCTTCTTACACTTGAAACTTTCTCTTGTCCCACTCAATGGTTTAGAACAGAATACACTAAAAGGAAACCAAAGAGAATGTTTTATAAACCCCAATGTAATTGAGAGATGCTTAAAATAATTTAGACAAAGATCATTTAAGAGACTAAAATTAAGAAGTAAGAACCAATGATAGCACATCATTTTATTTTAAATTAGAAGGTCCAATTATTTCATGGATTTTAACAGTGTCTGTACTGTGTGCATGATCCCGTGTCAGCTGCTCTCAGTGAGAGGTGATTACAAAAATCAGTGGTAAATGAGAGAACACATCAGGGAAGAGAAAAAGGAGTAATGTTTGATCAGAATTTAAAGAAAAGTGTTGCCTTTTAGAAGTCCTAGAATCAAAAGCTTTGTAGTACGACTACCTGAAGGATACTAATAAAACACAAATGGATTGGACAGTGAAAAATAGTAATTTACAAATGTACTTTATGAAGTAATTCCTGTATTGCAGATTGCTCAATGGCATACTGAAGTGATGTTCTCATCAAAACCAAAGTAACATTGACATTTTAATATTTCATATATATATATTTTTTTGTCTTTTTTGAGACCAGCCGCACCGCGCTCAGCCAGTGAGTGCACCGGCCATCCCTACATAGGATCCGAACCCGCAGCGGGAGTGCTGCTGCACTCCCAGCGCCGCACTCTCTCAAGTGGGCCACGGGGTCGGCCCAATATTTCATATTTTTTATAGTGATTACATACCATGAAAAGGTAGTATTTTGCAAACCTTGTAGTTAATATATGACAACCATTTTTGTGTGCAATTTGTTACTAAATAAGATAGCAAATTTTATGTTCTTTTATGGTTAGTGGTCATATTAAAGTGAGGAAAAAGTATGGAATATATATACAAAAGATAAGCTTTTTTAATACTATAGAGGAAACTAATGTTTCAAAAACAAAATGGAAAAATAAAACAAATATATTGTGAAGTAACATGTGCTTGGTTAATTTAAACAAGGGTTTTTTTAAAAAAAAGTAATGAATTACTTTAAGAATAAAAATGTTGAAATATATATACACACATATATATGATTATAAAGATTATACATGTTATTCTGTATAATATAATTATATGTGACATAATAACAAATGTTTTTTTTAGTGACCAGATAGAAATACAAATTCTTTCTCATAGATTGTTTAGAGGCAGAAACTTGAATAATCACATAGTTTCTGTGCATAAAACATCTGATGTGTGTGTGTGTGTGTGTGTGTGAGGGGGAAGGTAGTACCTCTCATAAATTATAAATCTCTACTCTAAAATATATTGAAAAGAAAAGGTTTTCTGATTACCAGAAATAGTTGAGACACTTACCTGGTACAACTTCTATTTTATTATGTCACTGCTGAGAACAGGTTGCCCAGTCAAGATCTACAAGCATATCTTGCTGGGCCCATGTAATTACTTTTTTACCTGTGGCATGTAAATAGAGTAGCTTACATAACTTCTTGCTCTCTGATTTTAGATATCCCAGTAAAATGTTAAAGATAAGAGACTCTAAAAGAGGGTTGAACTGCTTAGACTAAAGAAATCTGGGCCCTGAACCACCATATGAAAGACCAGCAGCACATGCATGAAACTCTTATAAGAGCGAGAGATAAACTGTATAGTGTTAAGACACTGAAATGTGGGGATTGCTTTTACAGCAGCTATTGTTGCCTTAACCAATCAGCCTGAGTGTTATGAGCAAGGTGAAAAATAAATTTAAAATAGGTAAAGTAAGCTAAAATTGGCATAGTGTGCAATCAATCAGAATTATTAAATAGATAAGTGCACCAAATCTTAAACTACATTAAACAAAATTCAATCCTTCTCTTAAAGTACAGAAATTCAATCAGCAAATATTGCAATGCCTCAGAGGTTCCAGGACTCTCATTAACACTTACACTCTAGATAAAAAAAGCATGATGATGCCTTGCAAAAAGTACTGAAAACCCTTAGTTTCATGTTACATGGAAAACAAACAACACTTTAAATTTCTCCAGTTGAGACACCAGCTCAAGAAATATGAATTACTGTCACAAACTGGCAAAGGTCTTGGAACTATGAAGGATAAGAAGATGCTCAGTTTTTTTGGCCTTATTACCACTTCTCAGAAGTGAAACTATCACTCTTTGTGCCCATTAACCAATTTCTTACTAACTGCCCCCTACTCCGTTCCCACCTCTAGTAACCACAGTTCTGTTCTGTCCTCCTGAAAGTTCAATATATTTTGTGATCTTTCTCCTTCCTTCCCTCCTTCCTTCCTTCCCTCCTTCCTTCCTTCCCTCCTTCTTTCCTTCCCTCCTTCCTTCCTTCCCTCCTTCCTTCCTTCCTTCCTTCCTTCCTTCCTTCCCTCCTTCCCTCCTTCCTTCCTTCCTTCCCTCCTTCCTTCCTTCCCTCCTTCCTTCCTTCCCTCCTTCCTTCTTTCCCTCCTTTCTTCCTTCCCTCCTTTCTTCCTTCCCTCCTTCCTTCCTTCCCTCCTTCCTTCCTTCCCTCCTTCTTTCCTTCCTTCCTTCCTTCCCTCCTTCTTTCCTTCCTTCCTTCCTTCCTTCCTTCCTTCTTTCCTTCCTTCCCTCCCTCCCTCCCTCCCTCCCTCCCTCCCTCTCTCCCTCTCTCCCTCCCTTACTCCTTTCCTTCCATCCATCTTTCCTTCTTTCTCTCTCTCTTTCGCCCTTTCTTTCTCTTTTAGTTCCCACTTATGAGTGAGGACATGAGGTATTGCTCTTTTTGTGCCTGGTTTATTTCACTTCACATAATTTTCTCCAAGCTCATCCAGACTGCTGCAAATGCAGAATTTCATTTTTAAAATGAATATTTGAATTATCCTGATTTGATCATTACATATTGTACCCAAGTATTGATAGTCAATACTGTACCTCACAAATATGTACAATCAATTTTCTCAATAAATATAAATAAAAATGGTAAAACTCTATTTCCAATGGAAAGAAGTAAAAATTTCAATTATTTTCAAATTTTGTACTTTTATCTTTATCAAAATGATTTCCAAATCTTTATTTCCATCTTCATTGGCACATCTTGTGTATTTTTGTGTATTAATCTTGTATATCTCAGTTCCTCCTGGACACTTGAACTGAGATGCTTCATTCTACAATCTAAGTCATTGTGTCAGGAGGCCAATTTTTTACCTGTGTGGACATGATAATAATAATAAAAACAATACTAAATTAATATGGCATTATATTATCTATACACGACTATTTTACATATTACTCATAAGGCAAAATACACATTAGTAACTTCCCAATAATTATGTAGTTAGGGAAAATTAAAATTTGAAACATTTTTCTTTCTGACACACAATGGACTCAATGTACATGTATTTACTTAGCTCTGGAAGGTTTTATTGTTCCTGGGGACATAAGCATTGACATGAAACATTTACTTCCTTTGTGGAGTTTATGTAATATTTTAATATTTAATTAACTTCTTAATAAGTCTGTGTTCCTTTTTCCTCCTATACCAAATTGACAGAATTCACATTCTAAGAACATTACAGAACATGTATTGCTTTACCACCCAATAATATAAACCATTGTGTTATTATACATGAATTGACATTTAAATATCTTAGCTCAGCATATAAGACACTTGTGACATTGTATCTTATATTTCCATCAACCTTCTTGCCTGTTCATATTCGTATATTCATTACTGTCCCAAAGTTTATTGTGAAATATTCCCAATATGCCTCAGTTGGTCCCATTTATCCTCATTAGCCTTAGCCACTTAACTATGTGAGACCCAGCACTCAAGCTTCAGCGCAGTCTTATGTTCCTTAAATCTTTCCCTGACATCCAGTCTCAGTGAAGATCTATTTTTTAAAATGCCATATCAATTATGATTTGCATTATGGTCAGTAATCACCATAGTTGTTATTATTATTTTTTGTGTGTGTCCTCAAACAAAAAGGGTTTCTACAGTGCTTCAACACAGCTTATTATGAAATATGATTTTAAATTATTATCACATTACTTTGTTTCCTAAAAAAATTCCTTGATTTGTCAATTTTATTATTTATAACACATGTGCCAGGTTCGGTGCTAGAAACTAGGTACAAAGGGAGAACAAAACAAATGAGCCCTGACAATAATATAAGTAACAGAGATAAATACATAATATTTGTAGTGCTTATCAATTATATGTGACTTACAATTTTGCCAATATATGTTTATTTTTATCTGATACACAAACTAAATAAATATTTTAATAAAATATAATTATTGTAAAAGATTATTGTCTTAATTAAATCAATAATTTATATAATTTCTGTTAAAGAAACCTAAACCTGAATGTAATCAATTTACTAATAATTGCTTTTGTTTAGTCCTAGCCATTATCTCTATTCTCTCTACATAGTTAGCCATCAGCAATCTGCTAAAAATGAGAAAATATGAAAATTTAGCATGAGGATATGAATTTATATACCCAGGAGAAATGCATTATATGACAGACAAAAGAATACAAGTATTAAAAGAAAAATAATTTAGCAGAAATCCAATAAAACCTCAGTAGTCATTTTTGAATTAACTTGAGAATGTTATCAGGTCGAGAAAAAAATATTAGTATTTAGTAGTTATATTAAAATCCATTCAATAATAAAAAGAACTAGTCTTAAATCAAAAAGGGAAAACTAATAACTTGGAGTCAATTAGAATAATGAGATGGCATTGAAAAGAAACTAAGAGGAATCTAACTGGTCTACCTTCCCCCATTACTGAACAAATCCAATGTCATATTTTTGTCTCTATAAAACAGTACTTTCTTTAGCATTATTTTTTCATCTATTTTTATTAAATATATAGAGTTGTCATTTGTAACTGAATATTTCCCTTCAATGGTTTTCTCTGACATTTTTAAGATTCATTTGTCAAGTATGTATCAATACAGTTAGAGTAAGTAGAAAATCACATCATCACCCATTTGGTGAATATCTCCCATGAGAAGATACAGCTGTTGCTATAATCTTACATGTTGTTATCCATGGTTAATTCAGCAAATCATAGTAGGTCAGAGATAAAAAGAAAATTTAGGTGCCATTGGATCCATGCTTTCAAATATATTGAAGAAGAAACTTATTTCCAGATGTTTTCATAATCTGGAAGAAAGGCAATATAATCCAGGTTTCCTAACAGGAAACAAACATAGTGCATTTAAATTCGTGTTTTAATTCACACGCTAATAAAGTGCCAGCAAGTCCATGGAAGAATTCTGCTGAAAATTCAGAGACGAAAAGCAGTACATTCTCTCATTGTTCAGAATGAGAAAAGTAGTTAGTAAAAACTTATTTCTATTTCATGGAAAAATATTTAAGACCTATGTTAAAGCATCGGCATAGAAAAAGCAATCAAACAAAAAATTCCAGATACTGTAAATGTACTAAACTTTTATAGTGATTAATCAATCGATGAAATTCAAAATTGTAACTCAAATAATGAAACTTAAAGTATATTGTGTAATCTAACAAATAGAAAAAGAAAGAAAAGCAAAGATCAGGTGTAAATCTTTCAATTTTTGTAAGTAAAAAAAAAAAAAAATTAGGAATAATATACCAAGCTAATGGACAAATTGCAAACAGGAGACAATATGTTACCACAAGATACAGAAGTGAGCCTCTTTGTAATGATGAGTGGTCCAATCTACAATGAAGATCCAGCAATTTTATAAAGCAAATGATATAAAACTATCAATCAAAAAAATAAAAAACTACAAGAAGAAATAGGGGGACACACTGTATGAACAAAAGGCCTTAACAATCTTATGTTTGGGCACAATTATCAGAAGTAAAAATGTAGTCTACCTCCAAAACAGATATACTTTCTTTTCAACTGCTTGAGAATATTTGTAAGAACTGATCCTTTCAAAATGACAAGGTTAATGATCAGAAAACAGCAACAAGTATATACGAAATCTTTTAAAAGGTGAATGTTTTGTACAAATATATATACATACATTTTAGAAGGATGGATAAATAAATGCTTTTTTGGAACAGATATATTATTGAACTCAAAAGCTCATCACAAAAATTATTGAAAATAAACTGTAAGCAGTGAATTATCATAGATGTCATACAAAATATGTTAAACAGGTATCGTGGTTACATAAACTGGCTATATAACTATATAAGTCCAAATTGATTTAAATCTCATAAAATACTGAGGAATGGAAAAATGTGTTTTGTTTGATTTAAAAAAGCCAACAACTATGCAGTGAGAGCTCATTTAGAAATTAAAAACACAAAATGAAATATTGGAAATATTGACAGTATTAGCAATTGATTAGGTTAAATCTGGAATATTTATGAGAACGAACAAAATTGTCAGAAAATATACTCATATAAATGTCTGTTTACAAATAAGGATAATCAATAAGTTCCTAACATGTTAATTAAAAATTAATTGATGAATAGATTTTATATGTGACAGAAATAAAATGGGAAACTTCTACACAAAGTTAAAAGACCTGGTTATATTAGAAAGGTTACCATTAATTCAAAATAAAATATACAGTACAAAAATATAAAGGCTTCTTTCTTAAGTAGAAAATTAAATATTGAATAAAAATAGTTAACCTAAATTTTGATGGAAACACAAAATAAATGGGTGTGATTCTACTGTACACGTGGGAAAGAGAGTAAGAGTGTGAAAATGGCATAAAAATTGTTAGAAATTAATAAAAAAGCTAGGTACGAATTGTATTAAAATATAACTCCAGTTAAGCTGGCTAATATCAAAAAGGCTGAGAATGATAAATGCTGGTGTATATTCCCAGAGGAATGGAAATCATCGTTTTGAAGAGATACTTGTACTCCCATGCTTACTGCAGTTCTATTTACAATAGCCAAGAGTTGGAACCAGCCTAAATGCCCATCATCAGATGAGTGGATAAGGAAAATGTGGTATATTACACAATGGAATACTGCTCTGCTATAAAAAAAGAATGAAATCCTGCCGTGCAAAGCAACATGGAGGAACTTAGAGAAAATTATGTTAAGTGAAATAAGCCAGGCACAGAAAGAGAAATACTACATGTTTTCCCTTACATGTGGGAGTTAATAAAAACAAACAAACAAACAAATATATAGGAAAAAAAAGACACAACAATCACAATAATTCCTTGAACTTGTTAAGAGAAGTGAACAAAACTTAGGTTGCCAGGGGTGGGAAGGGGGAGGAGAAAGTGAGAAATTGGTAAAGGGCCATGAAAATCAATGACATTGTATAATGATAAATAAAAAAAAAAATAGTTATATCATTTAATATTGGCCTAAGAAATTGGGTCTTCACCACTTATAACTCCCTCACTTCTCCACCAATATATATATATATATATATATATATATATATATATATATATATATATATATATATATATATATATATATATATATATATATTTTTTTTCCTTCTATAGCTTCTTGGAAGAATGTACAGCTCATTATTGTCAAAGGCTACTACTGCAACAAATAGAAAATGTGTAGCTTGTAGCTAAATTAGCAAAATCATCACAGAGCTCTGAAGACAGAAAATAATATAAAATTTGAGAAGGACCAAACCATGTTTTAATGGGATGCTGATCGTGTAACCAACTGTTATTTATTTATTTATTTTTCTTTTCCTCTTCCAGAGAGTTAGGATTTGGGCTCAGGAATAATATCAGGTCTGTCATAGGCATAGACCACTGACCAGTGATGGAGAAACCAGCAAAGCTCTTTGTAGTTTCACAGGGACACAGACAGATTTGAAAAATGGGGGGTCTCTCACCACAATTGGTTTTTCCTTCAGTGCTGAATTTCAGGGCTTTGTGGGAAGTTGAAGAATTAGGTTGTTTTGTTTTTCAAAAGTCAGAATATGATGTCTTAAAGTATTTCAGTACTTAAATAAACAGAAAACAAAAACAACAACAACAACAACAACAAAAAAGAGGAGGCCACATTAAGCATACTTCAAGTCTCCTCATCACATTTTGCCAGATTTTCAACTCTTGTAGTAAGAGGCTAGAGAAGCTGTAGAAAGTTTTGAATGACAGAAACAAATTTTCTGCAGTCTTTTATGACTGAGGAGAAAGAAATCTTCCAAACTTTTTAATCAAATGTCCACTAAAACAATGCTTGAGGAACAAAAATAAAAGAGAATGGCTACGTGTTGCTAAGATTTGAACCCAGACCCAAGAGTTCAACCTGTTAGTGGACTGACATGATCATCGTCTCAACCTGTGTTATAAAAGAGGAATGAAGGAATGTTTTCAGGTGGAAGATAGTATCATTTGAGTGCACTCTACTTCCTTTATACCCAATAGTAATCGTACAATAAAAATTTATTTGATATAGAAAGTTTATAATCAAGTGGATTGAAAAAAATAAACACAAAAGTAATTCATAAAGTTTGTGGATAAATAGAACTAAAAGATAATACGAACCTTTTCATGAACTTTTTGAAGTACCCTTGTCGAAGGATACCCAGAGTAGACCCGGAGGAGAACAAGGTGTTGGAGTTTGTAAACAAATACTTAAAATAATTATGGTTAATAATTTAAAAACATATAACAATTTGGATAAATAAATGAAAGGATGAAAATTGGACCAGAAAAAGTAAATTTGCATAAAATTATTAATCACCCTCAATAATTGGAGGAGGCAAAATGTATATCTGAGGTACAGATGAATTTAACAGCAGATGGCACTTACAGAATAGTACACTAAAAGAAAAGCCAGTAGAAAACACCCAAATTGAATCACATAGATAAACAATAATTGAAGAAAAGGTTCTCAAAGTTGCTAAAAATCTAAATAATTATGTTTCGATAGTAAGAAAAGGGGAGGTATAGGGCAGAAGCAATAATGAAAGAAATAATAGCTAAGAACTTTAGAAAACTGATTTTGAAAAGTCAACTGACAGATTTGAAGTCTCTGAAGAGTATCACACCTGGTTGTATCATAGTATTACTGAGGAAAAGGAAAGAAAAATATAAAATGATGAAACAATCTAGAGAAAAATGATAAATTATCCTTAAATAAACAAGACTGAAACTCAACAGAAATAATAAAATCTGGGGGGAAAATAAATACAATAATTTTGTAACCAGAAAACACACTTGACAGGATGCACACGTAAAAATGCTTTCTTTCAGACAAAGTCTGAGGGAATTTCTCTTCAGTAAACTTTTAATAAAGTAAAAACTAAAAGGAATTATTTAATAAGCATAAATGATCCCAGAGTAAACTATGTAAATGCAAAGATGAGAAAAACAAAGAGTGAACTGTAAATTTAAATTAATATTGACTGTACATACCATAAGGGTAATGTGCTGTGAAGTTTAAATATATGTGAAACAAAATTGCACTACGAATGAAGTATAAAATGTGAAAAAGGTTAAATAAATTTAAGATTTCTAAGACTCTAACTGTATTGGAGAAATGATAGAAGTAATAATTTGTATTAGACTTTAATAAGTCAAGTATACATACTATAGTCTCTACAATAACCATTAAATATAAAAGACCTACTAAATCATCAGACTATAAAAAAGGAATATTAAAATGAATTCATTAATAACATTGAAGGTTAAAAGAAGAAAAACAGAACATTAAGTAGTCAAAGAGAAAATGAGTAAAATGATAAATGTAAGTCTTAAATTATTTTAAATTAAGTGAATTAATATAGAAAATAAAGACTAATACTGTCATAATGTATTAAAAATATGCATACTTCTTATGAGACAAACTTTAAATATAAAACAATAGAAAATCAAAGCATTGAAAAAGATGTACAGTGCAAAGATTATCCCCCCACACAATAAAAGTTTGTACAGCTATGCTCATATCAAACTAATACATTTCAAGATAAAAATATTTCTAGAAACAGATCTATTTCAAAGTGCACAAGGGTTTCATCAACTATAAAAATATAATGATTAAAAATTTTCAATTATCCTACTCAAAAGCAATAAAATATATGAAACAAAGAAGAAATATTTATAAGGTCCAACTCCTTTATTGCAGAAGAGGCAGAAAGGGATGGATTTAGAACTGAGAATCTTATGAGAGACACAACACACCCCTTTGTCTCCTCAGTTTCTATCTGCATCCTTCACATGTGTATGAATTTCTGCAGTTCAGTGAAATAGCTATATATTTCCACTAAAACATACAGCTATCTTTTAAGAGAAGTTCTTGCCCTTACTCCAAATGAGGAAATGCACAGTCCCAGCAAACATTACTATTGCTGATTATACTAATCAGACCCCAAACTCAGTCACAGGATATTCTCCTACCTAAAGACTAAACAAAAACGTTAATGTCTAATGCCTTTTTGTAAAATACAAATAAGAAAAAAAAAAAAAGATGGAAGAAATATTTGTTGCATATAAAAAAAAGATGGAAGAAATGGTTGTTACACATACATATATGCACATGGTCACAGTTTGTTGACATCAATGCCTTCCTTCTTCCATTGTCTTATTCCACATTTCACCTTCCCTGAGTCAAAACTTTAGCTGGTCGGGGTTTTTTCTTTTTTTCTTTTTAACCTACTGTAGTAATGCAAAGCTTCCTTCATAAAGCATTTGTGTCTTGCTTTTGCTGTGTTTGTTTTTGTTATTACTCTTATAGCTTTTCATTAACCTTTATTACTGGACATGGGAATGTTAAGAGGCCCCAAAGAATTGCTTGGACCCTAGACACAGAATCTCTTGACTACCAATATGTAGCAGCAATTCAATGTCCTCCTGGTAATCATAATCAGTCCCTTGGTCAGTAGATTAACTCATTTTTTCTGCTTATTGGTCCAGTGGCATAAGGAACTCAAAATAGCCAGAACACAGTCTCATCTTCCCACTCAATGAAGCCATTGTTCTTTCTACTCACTGAGGCACCACTTGCCCTCCTTATAGACCAAGACCTCCACATCTGCAAGTTCTAGCTAGAATTGCCCGTTACCTATTAAATAAATTAAATCAGTGATTAATAACACTCAAAAGAAAGAAAGAGACAAGAAAGACGGACAAAAATCACCAGGCTCAGAACATTTTATGGGTGAATTTTACCAAACATTTAAGACAGAAATGACACCAATTCTTCGAAATATCTTTCTTTCCAAAAACAGTTGCTAAAAGAAACACATTCTACCTCATTTTATGAGTCCATAATCACCCTAATTTCAGAATCACATAAAAAATTACATAAAAGAAAAAAAAATACAAATTAATATCTCTCATAAACATAGACACAAAAGACCTCAAATATTTTAACAATCAAACATAAAATACATAAAAATAACTACACAACATGACTAAGTGAAGTTTATCCCAGGTATTCAAGGCTCAATAAAAAAAATAAAGAACTTAGAAATAAATCTGCATTCTTCCAGCCAACTGATCTTTGGCAAACACACCAAGATCATACAGTGTAGAAAGGACAGCATCTTCGATAAATGGTGCTGGGAAAACAGTATCAATAGGTAGAAGAGTGAAACTAGACTCCTATTTCTCACCCTTTACCAAAATCAACTCAAAATGAATTAAAGACTTAAAAGTAAAAACTGAAACTATAAAACAACTACAAGAAAGCATAGGGGAAACACTCTAAGACATTGGTCTGGGCAAAACTTTTGTGGAGAAGAATTCTAAAGTACAGGCAACAAAAGCTATAATAGACAAATGGGACTATATCAAACTAAAAATCTTCTATACAACAAAAGAAACAATCAACAGAGTGAAAAGGCAACCAGAAAAATGGAAGAAAATATTTGCAAACTATTCATTTCACAATGGATTAAAATCCAAAATGTACAAGGAACTCAAATAACTCAACAGCAAAAAATAAATAAATAAATAAATAAATAAAATCCAATTAAAAAGTAGGCAAATGACCTGAGTAGACATTTTTCAAAAGAAGACTTGGTGAAGAGGTATATAGAAAAAATGCTCAACATCACTAATCATCAGAGAAATGCAAATCAAAACCAAAATGAGATATCATCTCACCCCAGTTAGAATGGTTATTATCAAAAAGACAAAAAATAACAAATGCTAGTGAGGATGCAGAGAAAGGGGAACTCTTATATACTGTGTTGGTAAGAATGTAAAGTAGTACAGCCATTATGGAAAACTGTATAAAGATTCCTCCAAAAAACTAAAAATAGAACTACCATATGATCAAGCAATTCCACTGCTGGGCATTTATCTAAAGGAAAATAAAATTAGCATACAAAAGAGATATCTGCATACCCATGTTTATCACAGCACTATTTGCAGTAGCTAAGTTATGGAAATGACCTAGGTGTCTGTTGACAGATGAATTGATAAAATATGGCATATATACAAAATGGAATACTATTCAGCCACGCAAATGAATGAAATCCTGTTGTTTGCAGCAACATGGATGAGCCTGAAAGATATTATATTAGGTGAAATAAGTCAGAAAGATAAATACCACATATTCTCACTCATGTGGGAGCTAAAATAGATATTAAGTTGAACTGTTAGAAGTAGATAGTAGAACTGTGGTTACTAGAGGCTGGGAAGGGAAAGAGGAAGGGGGGATAGTAAGAGGTTGGTTTATGGACCCAAAATTACAGCTAGATAGAAAAATAAGTTCCAATGGTGTGCAGTAGTGCTAGGCATCTATAATTAATGCTAATTTATTGTATATTCTCAATTGGCTAGAAGAGAGGAAACTGCATGTTCTCATCACAAAGAAACAATAAAATTTTGTGATGATGATTTTGCTAACTACTCTGATTTGATCACTACACATTGTACACATTAATTGAAATATAACTCTGTACCCCATAAATGTGTACCATCAATATGTTTAAATTAAAAAATAGAGTTAAAAAATTAATTAATATAATCTGCCCCTTAAACTAAAGATGGAAAATCATGTGATGATATCAATTAGTGCAGAAAAAGTCTGATAACATTCAATAACCATTCATAACAAAAAATCTCAACAAACTAGGGACAGAAGGGAACTTCCTCAATTTTATAAAGAACATGTACAGAAAACATACAGCCAACATTATTGTTAATGGAGAGAAACTGTACACTTTTCCCCTTACAAATGGAACAAAGCAAGATGCCCTCTCTCACCACTCCTACTCAACATAGTACTGAGAATCCAAGCTAGTGAAGCAAGACAAAGAAAAAAAATGTCTACAGATTGGCAAGGATGACATCAAAGTGTCTCTTTTCACAGATGATGCGATCGTCTATGTAGAAAATCTCAGTAAGTGGAAAATCTAAACAAAACAAACAAAAAGCCCCAAACTCCTGGATCTAATGAGAGTGCATAGAAAGATCATAAAATACAAAGTTTGGAGGGGGTTTTTCAAGAAGGCGGTGGCTGCGGCGGTTGGCGTGGAGTAGCTGAGGTGGAAAAGGCAGCCACTGGGCCTCAGGCAGCCAGGAAACTTGTGGACCTTCCTCTTAACATCTCTTAAGGGAGGACCGCTGCTGGTGGCCGGTCGTGGGGGGTGACCGCCACTTTGCCCTCGGCAGGAGAGGCTGCCTCATTTACAGGCAACAGCTTTGAAGTATGGAGCAGGAAAAGAACTGTTTCTTAGCTGCAAAAGCTAGTCTCGAAACAGGGAACACGGCGCCAGGGCTGCTGTGGATGCAGACAGGATCCCGGAGGCAGGGGCCGCGCTGAAGGTGGCCAGCTGCCCTATTCAGGATTCGATGTTTCAGGCCAGCATAAAAGAGGATTCCTGGGAACACCCGAGCCGCGCCGCGGGACCAACTGAACAGCCCGAGGCGGCAGCGGCCGAGAACGGGGAAGGCGAAAAACCAGAGGCAGAGAGTGAGCGCCTGACCTGGCACAGCCCTGTGAGTGACCCCCGGCCCAGCCCTGCTCAGGGGGCTGACCCCCAACCCGGCTTCTGCCTGCATCATCGGGTCACTCACCACCCCGGGGCTGCCTCCATTTTCCCAGATGCTGGCAGCTCCGGCCTGGCTCGGCTCAGCTCTTCACTGAGCCTTCCCACTTGCCTGCCCCGGTGCGGGGCTTCCCGGGGCCCACAGGCCGACCTCCCCTCCCACTACCTCCGCGGTTCTCTGGTGGGGCTGGTGGTGTGGGGCGTCCCCAGCCAGTGTTGGGAGGGCAAGGAAGTATGGGCGGGGCTGACTGTCACTCCACCACACCCTGGACTCCGGCCCCAGTAAACTTCCTGTTACTGGGAGGCAGATACCATCTCTGCAGCCACCTGTTCGGAAAAACGCCTAACCAATTTCTGGTTGGGAACAGTGTGGTAGGAGAGTTCCCAAGTCTGCTTGAACCTGCCGGAGAGCTGGCTGCAGGCCGGCGCTAGACTCGGTCCATGCCGGGGGGATACAAAGGTGAACAAGTCCCGAAAAAGATCTATACAGCGCTACAAAGGCACCCAGAGCGACCGGTCGTCTGTGCCTACCAGAAACCTGGTAGACTTCCTGGGCGAGGTGGTGCCGAGCAGGGTCTTGAAGGCCCAGCTGACAGACGAGGGTTGCAGAAGACACGTCCCAGCCCAGCCCAGTGCACGCAGAGTGGGGAGACATGCAGCCAGGGAGGCGGAGATTCGACAGAAACCACACACCCTGTGGGGTCGCCGCTGCATGATCCAACAGCCTGGGCCAGAGCACACGGAACAGGGAGAAGTCCTGCACGGGAAGTGAAAGCTCAACAGAGATCGCACACCCTGTGGTACGTGATCCAGCAGTCCAGCAGAGTCCAAGCTGACAAGAAAGGTGGCTCCCCGGAGAGGCCCAAGACCCGAGGCAACCATACACAAAAGGCAGTAGAGGCCAACTGAGCAGTCACGGAGGTAGCCATACGAAATTGTCAACCACAGCAACATCCTAGTTAGTCATTAGTCTCAAACCGGTGGACTGTGAAACCCCCTGCCACAATGAATAAACATCAAAAAAAAGATACCAGAAATACAAAAAAGCAAGAAAGTACACTACCAAAAGGTAATAAATCTCTAACTCTAGATCCTATAGAACAAGAAGCCCTTGAAATGACTGACAAGGAATTTCGAGTGATAATTCTAAGGAAACTGAATGAGATACAAGAAAACTCAGCTAGACATCATGATGAAATGAGGAAAAGTATACAGGATCTGAAAGAGGAAATGTACAAGGAAATCGATGTCCTGAAAAAAAAAGGAACAGAACTTGCTGAACTGAAGAAGCTTTTAAGAGAATCTTAAAAGCTGCAAGAGAGAAGCATCAAATCACCTATACGGGAGCCCCAATCAGGCTAACATCAGACTTTTCATCACAAACCCTAAAAGCTAGAAAGGAATGGGATGATATATTCAAAATACTGAAAGACAAAGATTGCCAGCCAAGAATACTCAACCCTGCAAGGCTATCCTTCCGAAATGAAGGGCAAATAGTATATTTCTCAGACAAACAAAAACTGCGGGAGTTCACTACCACATGACCACCCTTACAAGAAATCCTCAAGGGAGTACTGGGTTTGGTTCCTGAAAAATAACTACCACTGCCATAAAAACAAAAGAAAAATCAATACCCACTAGTATAATAAAAATGGCATTCATGAAGAGAAAACAAGCAAACAAAAATGCTATCTACAACCTAAGGAACCAACAAACACAGAAACCAAACAGTAAATCAGAAAGCAAGGAACAAAAGACACCTAAGACAACCAAACAACCAATAAAATGCTAGGAATAAATCAACACCTTTCAATAACAACCCTTAATGTAAAAGGCTTAAATTCCCCAATCAAAAGACACAGACTGGCTGACTGGATCAAAAAGGAAGACCCAACTATATGCTGCCTACAAGAGACCCACCTCACCCATAAAGATTCACACAGACTAAGAGTGAAAGGATGGAAAAAGATTTACCATGCAAACAGAAATGAAAACCGAGTCGAGTAGCTATTCTTATATCTGACAAAATAGACTTTAAACTAAAAACCATAAAAAGAGACAATGAGGGAAACTACTTAATGATAAAAGGACTGATCCATCAAGAAGACATAACAATCATAAATATGTACGTACCCAATGTTGGAGCAGCCAGATTTATAAAACAAACACTATTAGACCTAAAGAAGGAAATAGACACTAATACCATAATAGCAGGGGACCTGAACACCCCACTGTCAATATTAGGCAGATCATCTAGGCAAAGAATCAGTAGAGAAACACAAGATCTAAACAAGACTCTAGACCAATTGGAATTGGCAGATATCTACAGAACATTCCACCCAACAACCTCAGAATATTCATTCTTCTCATCAGCACATGGATCATTCTCCAGGATAGATCACATATTAGGTCACAAATCAAGTCTCAATAAATTCAAAAAAATTGGAATTATCCCATGTATCTTCTCAGACCACAATGGATTAAAACTAGAAATTAATAACAAACGAAACTCTGGAAACTATAAAATCACATGGAAATTAAACAGCATTCTACTTAATGACATATGGGTCCAAGAAGAAATCAAGCAGGAAATCAAAAAATTTATTGAAACTAATAAAAACAATGATACATCATACCAAAACCTGTGGGATACTGCAAAAGCAGTATTGAGGGGGAAATTTATTGCATTAAGTGCTCACGTCAGAAGAATAGAAAGATGGCAAGTCAACAACCTAACACTTCACCTTAAAGAACTAGAAAAACAAGAACAATCCAAACCTAAAGTTGGCAGACGGAAAGAAATCATTAAGATCAGAGCAGAACTGAATGAAATTGAAAACCAAAAAACAATTCAAAAGATCAATGAATCAAAAAGTTGGATTTTTGAAAAGATAAGTGCACTGGCCATTCCTATATAGGATCCGAACCCGTGGCGGGAGCGTTGCCGTGCTCCCAGCGCCGCACTCTCCCGAGTGCGCCACAGGCTCGGCCCGAAAAGATAAATTAAATTGAGAAACCATTAGCATGGCTAACAAAAAAAAGAAGAGAGAAGACTCAAGTAACAAAAATTAGAAATAAAAAAGGCGATATTACAACTGATTCATCTGAAATACAAGGAATCATTTGAGACTACTATACACAACTATACGCCAACAAATTTGAAAATCTGGAGGAAAGGATAAATTTCTGGACACACACAAGCTCCCAAAACTGAACCATGAAGACGTAGAAAATTTGAACAGACCAATAACAATAAAGGAGATTGAAGCTGTTATCAGAAGGCTCCCAACAAAGCAAAGCCCAGGACCAGATGGATTCACAGCAGAATTTTACCAAACATTCAAACAGGAATTGACACTGATTCTTTACAAACTATTACAAAAGATTGAAACGGATGCAAATCTCCCAAACTCATTCTATGAAGCAAACATCATCCTGATACCAAAACCAGGTAAAGATATAACCAAAAAAGAAAACTACAGGCCAATATCCTTGATGAATATAGATGCAAAAATCCTCACTAAAATACTAGCAAACAGAATACAGCAACACATACGTAAAATTATACACCACAATCAAGTGGGATTCATCCCAGGGATGCAAGGTTGGTTCAACATACACAAATCAATAAATGTGATACACCATATTAATACAATCAAACACAAGGACCATATGATCATCTCTATAGATGCTGAAAAAGCATTTGATAAAGTTCAGCACTCATTCATGACAAAGACCCTCTATAAGTTAGGTATAGAGGGAAAGTATCTCAACATAATTAAAGCCATATATGCCAAACCCACTGCCAATATCATCCCGAATGGGCAAAAGCTGAAAGCTTTTCCTTTAAGAACAGGAACTAGACAAGGATGCCCACTCTCACCACTCCTATTCAACATAGTGTTGGAAGTACTAGCCGGAGCAATCAGAGAAGAGAAGGAAATAAAGGGCATCCAGATTGGAAAAGATGAAGTCAAACTGTCCCTGTTTGCAGATGACATGATCCTACATATCGAACAGCCTAAAACCTCTACAAAAAAACTGTTGGAATTGATAAATGATTTCAGCACAGTAGCAGGATACAAAATCAACACACAAAAATCAGTAGCATTTCTTTTCTCCAATAGCGAACATGCAGAAGGAGAAATCAAGGAAGCCTGCCCATTTACAATAGCCACCAAAAAATAAAATACTTAGGAATTGAGTTAACCAAGGAGGTGAAAAATCTCTATCATGAGAACTACAAACCACTGCTGAGAGAAATAAGAGAGTTTAGAAGAAGATGGAAAGATATCCCATGCTCTTGGATTGGACGAATCAACATAGTAAAAATGTCCATACTACCCAAAGTGATATACAAATTCAATGCAATCCCCATCAAAATTCCAATGACATTTTTCTCAGAAATGGAAAAAACTATTCAGACATTTATATGGAACAATAAAAGACCACGAATAGCCAAAGCAATGCTGAGCAAAAAAAATAAAGCTGGAGGCATAACACTACCTGACTTTAAGCTATACTACAAAGCTATAATAACCAAAACAGTATGGTACTGGCATAAAAACAGACACACTGACCAATGGAATAGAATAGAGAATCCAGAAATCAACCCACACACTTACTGCCATCTGATCTTTGACAAAGGCACCAAGCCTATTCACTGGGGAAGGGACTCCCTCTTCAGCAAATGGTGCTCAGTTAACTGGATATCCATATGCAGGAGAATGAAACTAGATCCATACCTCTCACCGTATACTAAAATCAACTCAAAATGGATTAAGGATTTAAATATACACCCTGAAACAATAGAACTTCTTAAAGAAAACATAGGAGAAACACTTCAGGAAATAGGACTGGACACAGACTTCATGAATACGACCCCAAAAGCATGGGCAACCGAAGGAAAAATAAAAAAATGGGATTATATCAAACTAAAAACTTCTGCACAGCAAAAGAAACAATTATCAGAGTTAAAAGACAACCCACAGTGTGGGAGAAAATATTTGCAAAATATACATCTGACAAAGGATTAATATCCAGAATATATAAGGAACTCAAACAACTTTACAAGAAAAAAACAAGCAACCCAATTAAAAAATGGGCAAAAGAGCTAAGTAGGCATTTCTCTAAAGAAGATATACAAATGGCCAACAGACATATGAAAAAATGCTCAACATCCCTCAGCATCCGGGAAATGCAAATCAAAACCACACTGAGATAACATCTAACCCCAGTTAGGATGGCTAAAATCCAAAAGACTCTGAACGATAAATGCTGGTGAGGTTGTAGAGAAAAAGGAACTCTCATACATTGTTGGTGGGACTGCAAAATGGTGCAGCCTCTATGGAAAATGGTATGGAGGTTCCTCAAACAATTGCAGATAGATCTACCATACGACCCAGCTATCCCACTGTTGGGAATATACCCAGAGGAATGGAAATCATCAAGTCGAAGGTATACCTGTTCCCCAATGTTCATCGCAGCACTCTTTACAATAGCCAAGAGTTGGAACCAGCCCAAATGTCCATCATCAGATGAGTGGATACGGAAAATGTGGTACATCTACACAATGGAATACTACTCAGCTATAAAAACGAATGAAATACTGCCATTTGCAACAACATGGATGGACCTTGAGAGAATTATATTAAGTGAAACAAGTCAGGCACAGAAAGAGAAATACCACATGTTCTCACTTATTGGTGGGAGCTAAAAATTAATATATAATTTCACACACACACACACACAAAAAAATAAATAAACTGGGGGGGGGGAAGAAGATATAACAACCACAATTACTTGAAGTTGATACGACAAGCAAACAGAAAGTACATTGTTGGGGGAGAGGGGGGGAGGGGGAGGGAGGGAGGTTTTTGTGATGGGGAGCAATAATCAGCCACAATGTATATCGACAAAATCAAAATTAAAAAAAAAATACAAATTTTGTTTCTTTCCAAAGAGTAAAGTATGGGAAGGGGGGAAACAGAATAACTTTAAGCTGGAGAAACCTGACAAATATTAACTCAGCTGGGTGATCAACAGTGGTGAGTCATGTTGATAGCTCAGATTTACTCTTGAGTTGACGTAAAATGACACTTTACTTCTTTGGTCTTTCTCCTAAATAACCATATCTCCAATCTAATCATGAGAGAAACATCAAACAAATTTCAATTAAGGTATTTTCTCCAATATACCTGACCAATACTCCTCAAAACTGTCAAGAGCATCAAGGGCAAGAAAAAATATCTAAGAAATTGTCTCAGTAGAAAAGAGGGTAAGGATATAGGACTATTAAATATAATGTGAAATCACAGGTAGAATCGTTAATTAGAGAAGAGACACTAATTTAAACTAAGGAAATCTGAATTCAGCAGGGGCTTTAGTTAATAATAATATCGTTTCCATATTGGTTCACTATTATGACAATGCATCATTAACATATGCATCATAAATATAATGTACATTATTTACATAAGATTTTAATAATAGGGAAAACAGGAATTCAGTGCTATCTTCCCAAGAATTCACATATATATTCTAATTTTAAAGATTTATTAAAAATATTAATACACAAAACTGTCAAGATAAAGGTAACCAGAAGTAAACATGTGAAAATTAAGCAATAGACATATTCACCATCTGTACCCTTTTGAAAATTCACACATACATTTATGCATAATATACTTCATCATAAATAAATTAATTTTATGTATGTGCATAAAATAAAGTGCATTAAAGTATGATTAGATTAAAAATTAATTTACAGAAGTGAAGACCCTCAAAATACACATTCAATCAGATTTTAAAATTATTCTCAGCATGCATTTAAATTTTGCCAGCATTATCTACCTCAATGTTCTAGAAAAATATATATTCAACATATTTATTCTTTATTTCACTGTTCATATCTTTGTGAGTTAGTGTTTTTCTGTCTGGGATACATTTTCTTCAGCTTACAGAAATATTTTCAGAATTTCTTTCAGACCCCATCTTCTGTTTTGGTTCTCCCAGATTCCATTTGCTTGAGATAGCTGCATTTCCCCTGTGAACTAAAAAAATTACTAAAATATTCGGCAGCTTTTTCCATTGAAGGATGGATTTTTATTTTGACCAACATAAAAGAAAAAGGTTATATTATCTGAGTTCCAAGATTTTGTGGCATTTAGGTTCCAAGACCTTCTGTTTCTTCTACTTTGCCCTTTTGGGACCTTGCCCTGAAATAATGTCAGAATGCAATTAGATATAAAATACAGAATGGTGGGCGAGGCACCACTCTGCCAGCTCTCACAGCTGAAGCCAGCTCATTGCCAACCTGCCATATGAATGCAGTCATAAGTGTACACACAAGACCAGAAACAAAACAAAAACAAAACAAACAAAAAAACTCCTCCATAGCAAACTAGACAACTGTGAAAAATACATTTTTTAAGTCAGAAAAATGAAAATTTTTGTGGTATCTGTTTTATAGAGCACCAATTAATTGAAAACCCTTTTATTTTAATGGATACTACTATGGTTTGATTGTATCCCCCAATTTCTTATGTTGCTGTTATTTGGAGGTATGGCCTTTGGGAGGTTATTAGGATTAGATAAAGTCATCAGGGTGGGACCTCATGATGGGATTGGTGGCTTTATAAAAAGAGGAAGAAGGACTTGAGTGGGCCTCTACTAAGTGATTCCCTTCACTATTATGACACAGCAAGTAAGCCCTCACCAGACGCCAATGCCATGCTCTTGGATTTCCCAGCCTTCCCAACTATAAGAAATGTTTCTTTTCCTTATAAATTAACCAGTCTACAATATTCCACTATAACAACAGAAAATGGACTAAGACAAAACAGTGGTGCCAGAAATTAGGTGGTTGCTATAACGGATACCTAACAATGTGAAGGCAGTTTTGGAACTGGGTAATGGGCAGAGGCTAAAAGAATTTAGAGGAGGAGGCTAGAAAAATCCTATATTGCTGTAAACAAATCATTAATGGCAATTCTGGTGAACACTTAGAGCAGACTAGAGAAAGTGGAACTTCTTAGAGATTACTTAAGTGGTTGTGATTAGAATGTTGATAGAAATTTGAGGGGTCTTCAACAAGATCATGAAAAGATTTATATTTTATTTTAATTTTGTTTGTCAATAAACTTTTTGAAGTACCCTGATAAAAGACCTTCTGATGAGTTCTCAAGTGGAACTGAGGAACCAGGTACCGGAAACCAACGCAAAAACCATTCTTCTTATATAATATATCAAAAAAACTTTTCTGTACTGTGTCCATGCCCAAGAGCTTTATGGAAGGTTGAATTTAAGATTGAGAAACTATATTTCTGGCAGAAGTAAAAAGCAGCAAAGCATTCAGGCTGCTGAATTGCTACTTTAACAGCTTATAGTAACATGTGAGAGGAAACAAAGCAGAAAATTTCAAAAAATATGAGCCTGGATACCTAAAGAGTTAAAATCTTGTTTGAATGTGTCCAAGCACCCCTTTGCTGAAGATATTAGTATGAACAGAAGGAAGCCAGAGGCTATTCCTGAAGACAGGTCTTTTTGGAGAAGGACCAAAAGCATTTTAGAGATCTTTGAGACTGTGCTTCCCATCACAGTGCCAAAGCTCTTGAAGGGAAAAATGGCTTTGGGGGATAGGCCTGGGATGCTCTACACAGTTCACTGTCTTTGGCTGCCTTGAGTCTCTGTTCCTTGGATTACAGGATAGTGACTCTCATACACATCATGCGTGGTTCAAGTTAGTCCAGATGTAGCTCAATCCACTGCTTACAAAGGTACAAGTTGTAAACCTTGGTGGCTTCCATGTGGTAAGTCTGCAGGCTCACAAAATGAAGAACTGTGGGGGCCATTTGTATGACTTCCTTTCAACAATGTTTATTCATCTCCTTTGCCCAATTTTAAATTGGATTATTTGGTTTTTTATTGTGTAGTTTTTTGAGTTCTTTATGTATTCTGGATATTAATTCTTTGTTGGATACATAGTTTGCAAATAATTTCTCCCATTCTGTAGGTTGTCTTTCCTTTCTTTTGATTGTTCCCTTGGCTGTGCAGAAATTTTTAGTTTGATATAATCCCATTCATTAATTTTTTTTTCTTTTGTTGCTTGTGCTTTTGGGACTGGATAAGAAAAAAATGTACAATATATACACAATGAGATACTACTCAGCCATAAAAAATGAAATTCTGCCATTTGCAGAAACAGGGATGAGCTTGGAGAAACTTATGTTAAGTGAAATAAGCCAGACAAGAAAGAGAAATACTATATGTCCTCACTCATAACTGGGAGGAAAGAAAAAAGAGAGAAAGAAAGGACAGATCACAGTAATATATTGAACTTTCAAAAGGAGAGAATAAGCTAAGGATAGCAGAGATTGGTGGAGAGGGAGGGAGGTGGATTGGGAGTGATTGTTTGGGTAAGAGGCACAAAGAATAATTATGATTTGTAATGATGAATATGCTAATAAAAATAAATAAATACATAAATAAATAAAAAAGAATTGAGGGGGCATGGTCTCCTTCACCTGGGTTTCAAAGGATGCCACAGACTGCTTAGGGACCCAGGCAGAGATAGAGATAGATAGAGAAAGATATCCTCTGCCAGGACAATGACAGTGGAACTGTTGGTTCAAAGCTGCCACAGAGAGTCCCCATAGTGCAATGCCTAGTAGAGCTGTGGGAGTGGGGCTGCTGCCAAAACTTCAGAACTGTGAGAGCTGCCAGGTGGACTAAACCCAGAAAAGCTATAGGGGCAGGGATGCCCAAGACCTTGGGGGCTCAACCCCTGTCCCAGTGTGCTCAGGATGTGGAACATGGCAACAAAGAAGATCTTTCCATAACTTTAGGATTTTGTTCTCCCTGTTGTGGTTTGGACTGACTTAGGATCAGTTACACCTCATTACTTGCCAATTTTTCCCTTTTGGAATGGGAAAGTCGATTCTATGCCTGAGCTACCATTGTATTTCAGATATAGATTACTTGTTTTCATTTCAGAGGCTTACAGATGGAGAGAATTTGCCATGGGATTAATTGTGCCTTGAGTCTCACCCATATCTAATGTTGTTGAGAATTGCACCCACCACATTGATATTTGTGTAGTTCTTTTCCTAAAATTGTAGTGTATTTGCTGTAGACATTTTCCCCAGCACCTATGGACAAATGTGTGGTTTCTCATTTCAACTAAATATTAAACTGATGAAGGTTTTGCTTTTAGCTAAAAAAAAAAAAAAAAAGGATTTTTGAGTTAATGCTAGAATGAGTTAAGACTGTAGGAATATTAGGATAGAATAAATGTATTTTGCATGGGAGAAGAACATGAGCTTTTTGGGCCAAGGGCAAAATTCTGTGGCTTGAATGTGTCCTTGAAATTGCATGTTTTGGAAACTTAATCCCTAAATTCATATATTAATGGTATTTGGAAATGAAACCTTTGGGAGATAATTAGGATTAGGTAAGGTCATCTGGGCAGAGTCCCATGATGAGACTGGTGGCTTTTTAAGAAGAGGAAAAGAGACCTGATCTGGAACACTCTTGCCCACTCCCCGTGTGATGCTTTTTGCCATGTTATGATGCACAGGAAGACCTTCACCAGTGCTGGTACCATGCTCTTGGACTTCCTAGCCTTCAGAACTATAAGAATAAATTTCTTTTCTTCATAAATTTCCCAGCATGTGGTATTCTTTTATAGCAACAGATAATGAACTAAGACAGATATGTCTGTTGGTATGCATTTATAGTTTGACAGTTATTTTCTTCAAATGTCAGAATTCAGGTGTTAGCTTTTTTGTTGTTCCATGAAGACATAAATGTCTTTAAAACAAAAACCAAAAAACCTGACTACTTTTAAGATTTTCTCCTTGTGTTTTTGTTTTCAGCAATTACTGTTATGTGCCTTAGTGAAGTTTTCTTTACATTTAAACTGCTTAGGATTTTCAGTTTTTGCAGAAATGAATTGATGCCTTTTATCAATTTAGTAAATACTCAACCATTGTTTCTTCAAGTATCATTATTCTTACCATTGTTTCTCTCTTCTCCTTTTTGAATTCTTTGTTTTGTAAAAGTGTTCTTTTTGAATGCTTCAATTTGGAAATGTTATCATTATCTGTTTTCCACTTTACTAATGATTTCATTCTTATTGAAAATAATAGTCCTGGTATTTTAAGACCTTTGATAGCAGAGCCAATATCTAGATCACATGGGACCTTTTCTAATGTCTGTTTTTTCCTCTTAGTTTTCCCTCATTTGGTCCTAAATTGTCTTGCCTTGTAATTTTTAAATGGATAGCAACTATTTTTTGTGGAAAAGAGTGAAGATTGTAAATGAAACCTCCTCCAGAAAAGCTTAACCTCTTTCTCTGTTTTCATGTTTTCTCTAGAATTATGATGGATGATTAAATAGCCCTTCATTGTGTTCAAATTTACTTTTTAAATTTGATACTTGTATAAGTAATTTTCTATGGTTTTTTTTGTTTTTTCAGCTGTTTTCAGAGGGATATTAATCTTCGAAAAGCAAATGAGTCATAGCCAAAATCAGATGCTCCTTAATTTTAATAAAACTGTATTTCTACCTGTTACATTAGCACATAAGTAATGTAAAAATGTATAACTAAAACTTTCTTCTTACTCTTGATGTCTTTACATTAATGGGTAAAAACTTTTTCTAGCATATTTTGATTATGTATTTGAAATTAAGAATTATATGTACTTTTCCTAGCAATTTTTTTGAGAAATGTGTACTACCTAAAAGTACTCACTCAATGGTACAAAGATATATGTAAAGGATTTTACTATAATGTATAATATAAATGTGACTGTTGGCATACATATTGAATGACATGGACTGCATTTTTACACAATAGATTATTAAAATATAGATGTTTAATTTTTAATATTAAGTATGAAAATAAAACATTAGCCTCATTGAACAGTTTACAACTCACATAGCACACAAACATACACACATTTGATTGGGTAGAACACATAAAGATTACTTTGATAAGTAAATATAAAAGACATAAATCGAGCTACTTCAAATAAGCTACATAATTTGAAACTGATATTACATACTACAGATACAAAAGTATGAATTTGATTTGTTCTAGAATTTTTTATACTGTTAATGGCAAATTGAAATAAAAGTTTAATTTATTTTATTAATATGGTGTATCACATTTATTGATTTGCATATGTTGAACCAACCTTGCATCCCTTGGATGAACCCCACTTGATCATGGTGAATAATTTTACGTATGTGTTGCCACATTTTGTTAGCTAGTATTTTATTGAGGATTTTTGCATCTATATTCATCAAGGATATCAGCCTGTAGTTTTCTTTTTTAGTTGTATCTTTATCTGGTTTTGATATCAGGATGATGTTTTCTTCATAGAATGAGTTTGGGAGATTTGCCTCCATTTCAATCTTTTGGAATAGTTTGTAAAGAATTGGTGTAAATTACTCTTTGAATGGTTGGTAGAATTCTGCTGTGAATCCATCTGGTCCTGGGCTTTTCTTTGTTGGGAGCAAAGAAACAATTAACAGCATTAAAAGACAACCAACACAGTGGGAGAAAATATTTGCAAAATATACATCGGACAAAGGATTAATATCCAGAATATACAAGGAACTCAAACAACTTTACAAGAAAAAAATAAGCACAAGCAACCCAATTAAAAAATGGGCAAAAGAGCTAAATAGGCATTTCTCAAAGGAAGATATACGAATGGCCAACAGACATATGAAAAAATGTTCAACATTACTCAGCATTTGGGAAATGCAAATCAAAACCACACTGATACCATCTCACCCCAGTTAGGATGGCTAATATACAAAAGACTGTGAATGATAAATGCTGGTGAGGTTGTGGAGAAAAAGGAACTCTCATACATTGTTGGTGGGACTGCAAAATGTTGCAGCCTCTATGGAAAATGGTATGGAGGTTCCTCAAACAATTGCAGATAGACCTACAATATGACCCAGCTATTCCACTGCTGGGAATATACCCAGAGTAATGGGAAGCATCAAGTCAAAGGTATACCTGTTCCCCAATGTTCATCGCAGCACTCTTTAAAATAGCTAAGGGTTGGAACCAGCCCAAATGTCCATCATCAGATGAGTGGATACGGAAAATGTGGTACATCTACACAATGGAATACTACTCAGCTCTAAAAACGAATGAAATACTGCCATTTGCAGTGACATGGATGGAACTAGAGAGAATTATATTAAGTGAAACAAGTCAGGCACAGAAAGAGAAATATCGTATGTTCTCACTTATTTGTGGGAGCTAATAATAAATAAGTAAATACACACACAAAAAAACGGGGGCAGGGGGGAGGGAAGAAGACATAAGAATTGCAATTCCCTGAAGTTGATATGACAAGCGAACAGAAAGGACATTGTTGGGAGGGAGGGGGGAGAGGGAGGAGGTAGGGAGGTTTTGGTAATGGGCCACAATAATCAACCACATTGTATATTGACAAAATAAAAGAAATAAAAATAAATAAAGTTTAATTTATTTTTCCCTATACTACAAGCCTCTTTCTACCTCAACTTTCACTGTCTCTTTCATGTCTTTATATAATTGTACAGTACTAATTTAATCTATTCAGAGAGAATCACTTTCACAAGATTAAATCACATTCATAGATAATATACATGGAAAGGAAAGGATGATGATTTTACAATCAGCCAACAAGGTTTATTTCTGGACAGTTACTCATACTATTTTTTTTCTAATTATCTTAACTTTGGATATTCCTTTATTTTACTTTCTCTCTTCAGTTAAATTTAAAAATGAGGTAGAAAGATAACACAATTTAAAAATTATGTACAAATAAGGAACACATTTTAGATAGCAAGTGAGGCAAGCATTTCATAGAGGTATTCTCCCTAGTTGTGAGGAATTCATTTTTGTGAATGTTTCATTTGATGATTGCATAATATTACTGCAAATCTTGAGTTTTACTGAAATAAAAATTTATGTATATTCTGTGTTATAAAATTCTAAAGCAAAAAGCCATAGTTATCATAGCAATTATCTTATTGTATTTGACCAATTCTGTTGCTTATAACAAAATACCTAGAACTGGGTAATTTATAAGAAAACAAAATTTATTGCTTGCAGTTTGGTGGCTGGAAAGTCGAGAGAATACATCTGGTGAGGGTCCTGTCCTGGTGGTGACTACAGAAACTAAGGGAGTCACATGGCGAATATGGTGAGGAGAGAAAGATTCTCACATGCTGCCCTTTTAAAGCTCTCAACCATGCCCATGACCACCATTATTAATCCATTCACTAGGCATGATCCTCAAAATCTAATCACCTCTTCAAGGCCCCACCTTTCAATTATCATAATAGGATTTTCCGCCCTCAACAGTTTAAATGGGGATTAAGCTTCACTGACTTAAAACTTAGGGGACACAATTTAATCCATACCACTTCTCTTTTCAACTTTACTGATCATAGGTGTGGTCAATAATCCTTCTGTGCCAGAAACTCAGATTTGTCTGCCAACTGTGTAGTGCCAGTGATTGATCAAGCACGCAAATCTATCAGTTATGAAGAGTTGAATGAATTAAAGAAATCACAGTTTAAAATAAGCCCTGTAGTCATATATGCCATTTTTGGGTTTTTTATTCTTTTGTTGTATCAATTTTAAAATATCAGCACTTTCTTTTGAGGTTATAAGGGTCAAGACTAACAGCACAGAGAAGCTTCCAGCAGGGATCGGGAGCCAATCAGATGCTTCTCTGCTCAGCATGAGATTTCTTCAGCTGCAAAAATAAAATGAATCAACCACGGAATTTCCCCAATAAGCTAAGAGAATGTCACTGTAATGGTATATCATTATTCCTCTGTGTAATTTACTTTTGAAAGTAAGTTTATAAAATAGGTCAATATTAAAATTGTAAATATAAAAATCAAACATCATGGTAATAAAAACTATTAAAAATGAGGTTTCTTAACTTCTAATATAAAGTTTATTAAATGGTTATATTATGTATCACAGATAAGGAGATATTTATGCATAAACTTTTGGGTTTTTTATCAAAACATAATTAATTATACATATTTGTGGGATACAGAGTTGAATATCAATACCTGTGTAAAATATGTGATGATCAAATCAGGATAATTTGTATATAATCATTACAAAATATATTCATTTGTTGTGACCCTTAACCAATTTTTCACTAATCCTCCTCCCCCAACCCCTTCCCTTTCCCACCTTTAGTAACTACAGTTCTGTTCTCTCCTTTTGAAAGTTCAGCATATTGTTTTGATTGTTCTTTCTCTTTTTCTTTCTTTCTTTCCTTTTTGCTTATTTATTTATTTGTAGCTCCCAGATTGGAGTGAGGAAATGTGGTATTTCTCTTTCTGTGCCTGGCTTATTTCACTTAACATGATTTTCTCCGATCTCATCCATGTTGTTGCAAATGTTAGAATTTGCTTCCTTTTTATGGCTGAGTAATATACCATTGTGTATCTATATCTCATTTTCTTTATCCAGTCATCCATCAATGGAAATTTAGGTTTGCTCCGTATCTTGGCTATTGTAATAATAACTGCGATAAACATGGGAGTACAGGTATCTCTTCAACATGATGATTTCCATTTCTTTGTGTAATACCCAGTAGTGGGATTGCTGGATCATATGGAAGTTTATCTGTTGTTTGAGAAATGTACATATTGTTTTCCATAATGGTTTCAGTAATTTATAGTCCCACCAACATGGTAGAAGTGTTCCCCTCTCACCACATCCTTGCCAGCATTTGTTATCTTTTGTCTTTTTGATAATAGCCACTATAACTGGGGTAAGATATCTCAATGTGGTTTTGAATTGCATTTCTGCAATGCCAAGTGATGTTGAGCAATTTTTTTTGTACCTATTGGTAATTTGCATGAGTTTTCTTTTTTTCTGGGTTGTGTGTTTATTCTAAAAATGGTTAGCAGCACTTTGTTTTCAAAAAGCACTTTCTTGCTTTCTTATTAAAGATGTGTCTGTAGTGGTCCATCAATTTACAGATACTAGTTGAATTCAGGTAGTTTTTACTTTTTGATAAATCAATACTGATTTAAATTGAGGTGTTTGGGGATTTCTTTTCAGTATAGATGTGTTTACTTTTCTTTCTAATGCTTTTTATTGTTTTCATTCACATGGAAATGTTCATTTTATTTTCAATCAGATTAACTTAGAAAAAATGTCAAATGCTAATAAAATTGGGTTATCAGAAAAAAATTAAGGTACATGATTACAAACATGTTGTGCCATAGTTTAGCATCTATAAATTATTTTATATGTGTGTGTATTTTTTTTTATTGGGGTCTTTTGTTAGCTGGTTTTCATGCAACAATTTAGATGTTTATGTAGGAAATTTTCACCAACATTGAATTTAAATAATGATTTATACCTACATTCAAAGTATTGGTTAGATCAGATTCATACATATTCAGGCACATATTTTGACAATTCATTCTTTGTACTACACAAAGTTAAGTTCCTTTAAGAATAAAAATGGCAACACAAGCCAAAAACAACAAGTGGTGACAGAATTGTATTTAATTTTTTAAACCAAATTGATAAATTATTAAAAACTAAGGCTGATTAATGACAGAGAAATGTCAAAGAGATAGAGAAGCCAACTGAAAGATCTCCTAATGGCTAAAGCTGAACAAACAGTACATGAAGTAATATTGAATGACGACCCAAAGTAAAAAATAAATAGCCATGAGTCAGTACCAATATAAATAAATGATCAAACAAATAATTAAATAGGGTCCGGGGGGGAGGGAAATGAGCAGATCTCCTGCGCAAAACAATTTCAAAGAATTTGTGAAAGGGAGGTATGACATGAATTCCTTAAGTGCGGATTGTTCCCAGTAGTTACCTCTTTCCAAAGATTATAGTATGGGAAGGAAAAGTATGGAGGAATTTTGCAGCGGAGAAACCAAACTAATACTACCTCAGTCAGGTGATCAAGTTTAACAGTAACAGTGAAAAGTCACGTTGATAGCATGTACATGCTCTAGGTATTGTGCAAAAAGAGTAATACTTTACTTCTTGCCTTCTTCCCGAAATGGTCTAACTCTAATGTAATCATGAGACAAACATCAGATAAATTCTAAAACATTCTACAAAACACCCGACAACTGCTTTGCAGAACAAAGTCTTGAGAAACAAGAAAGGTTTGAGGAACTGTTAGAATTGAGAGACTTAGCAACTAAATGTATGTTATATCCTGTATGGGATCCTGAAACAACAACAAGAAAAAGATATCAGGTTTAAAACCAAGGAAATCTGAATCGAGTAGAGATGTTAGTTAATATTGTATCAATAGTGGTTCAGTAAGAGTGATATATGCACTTGTCAACCATAAGGGAAACTGCATATACATGAAAACTCTCTGGACTATATTCATAGCTTTTATTTAAATATTTACGTGGTGGGTTTGTTTAGAAAGTGTTTCTTGTGCATTATTTCACTCAATTCTCACAACAATTCTATGGTTTAGATTTTATTTCATTTACTTTTGATGGACAACTAAGGCTTCTAAAATTTTTGCATCTTGCTTAACACCACTCAATTATTACATGGAGAAAGGGAATTGAATCATATGATTGCAAATCCTGCAACAAACCAAATTATGAAATGCCACTGCCACTGGGACATTTGATATTAGGCAATATCTTTGAAACATTTATTCAAGTTCCTAGTGATATGTACATTACTATACTTGCATATTTAAATAAGTCTTAAACTGGTGTTAATGGGTATTTGAAGATAAAAATAAAGTGTGAAGGTTAAGTGCTTGAGTTCTGGGAGAAAATTTCCTAGTCTCAAATCCTACTGTAACAATTAGCAGGAGTGTGACCTGGTGGCCCGAATTCTCTGTGGCTTGTTTATCTTCTTCAGTAAACAGAGTGATACTATGACACATATTTCAAGTGGCTGTTAAAAGAATTAAAATTAACATGTGTAAAGAGCTCACAACAATCCCAATCCTATAATAATGTCCAATAATTTCTTATTATTATTCATAAAAATGTCCTTTATTAAAGCACTTACCAAAGACAGCCATCAGGTTAATTTAGGCACAATTAAGGTTATCAGTCTGCAAATGCTGTTAAAGCATAATATAAAGGTTAAAATAGGTAAATAAGATGACTAATAGTCACGATTACAAAAAAAAAAAAAAATCCCAAATGTAGTGAAGGGATATATGCCAGGTTTTGCCTCATAAATTAAACACAGCTCATGCTATCCCAGGGAGATACCAAGAACCATTTGATTCCTTGTTGAAATTTCAGAATAACTTTATGGAATAAGATTTTGATTGTTATCTTTGTCCTTTCAAGATTATTTAATCTGTTTGATATTACCTTATATTAGAGTTAACTGTACAGAGGTTTCCAAAAGACTTTAAGACTTTTCACAGATGGTTTGCATTTACTTCTCTTATTTCTACTGATATCTGCACAGTTAGCTACAGCTACTCAACGTGCCATTAAGTAGACATTTTGGGCAAAAATTGTTGTTTATTTAGTGGATTAACTTCTCACACCCTATCCAGCAATCTTTTCAATCTTTTCAACCTATCATGATGTTTATACTCATGTACTGGTGGATTTACTTCTGCAAAATAGACTCCCAAAGTGGGATTTATGAAGCAAAGATAATAGGAATTTACAATTTTGATAACACTTTCTAGGTTACTTTAGAAAACATGGTAGTTATTAATACTGTCATCAGAAATTTACAAGTGGCATAGTTTTTTCTTTTCTGTTATATTATTGTTCTACTTCCTCCCCACCACACAAGTACAACAGCAGAAAATGATAATTTAGTCTTATTTGAATCTGCATGTTACAGATTACTGATAAGATTAGTACGTTTTTTAGTTTTTGAACCACTGAAACTTTCTATTTTCTGATCACCACTTTATATGCTCTATTTCTTTTTTCTTATTTTATTCATTTTCCCCTCCTTTCTTCCTTCCTTTCTTTCTACCTTCATTTATTGTTTCCTTCCTTCTTGCTTTCTGCTTTACCATTATAAGCATGTTAAAGTTTTTACAATATTACAACTAGTAAATGCTTTGTCCACAAATGTTTATTCCAATAATTTAATCTGGTTTAAATTTAACATTTGATTTTAAATACGTATATTTCAGAAACAGAAACATTTAAAGTTTATATCCACAAATCTGTCAAATGGTTTCGTAAATTATGGATTTCAATTCTTGCTTAGAAATATTCTCTACAGATGGAAGTATTTTATTATCCTCATATCCCACGTAGAATTTATATTGATATATGCTCTGAAGGTAGAATTTTACTCTGAGCAGCCAAATTTATTTGCAAAATTTATTATATAAACTATAATCATTCATATATGACATGAGATTCTCATATAATAATTGGGTAAGTTTTTACATTCTATCTTTTTTTTTCCCCGTGAACTTCAGTGATGTAAAATATACTTTAGGGCTGGCTGGTTAGCTCAGCTGGTTAGAGTGTGGTGCTGATAATACCAGGTTTAAGGGCTCTATCCCTGTACTGGTCAATAGCCAAAAAACCCAGAAAATAAGCAAAGAAATCAAAACCGAGATAAAATATACTTTAATCTCTACTGGAATGAAACCTCCCTTATTATATGTACACTTCTCTTATCATATGTATACATGTATTTGGGTAGGAATGTAATTCTTATAGTATATTATTTAAGTTTTCTGTGCTTCAGCAGACCTATTTATAAAATGATGATAATATCACGAGCCTCTTAGGGATATTTGAGGATTAAATTAAACAATAAATAAGAGAGCTTAGAACAGAATCAAGCACAAGATAACTACTAATAAAAAAATCCATGACTGAGGCATAGGGTTACCTCCATTTATTAGTGAGTATTGGTGAATTTTGTATTTATTTTTACTATTTCATGCTTATATTCTTGTATATTTTGTAAAGAAAATTGAATTAAATTTTATTTCTACATTTAATAAAAATATCTATTTTCATTTGTTTTACAATAACTTTATTTTTTTTATAAAGCAGATGTTGGAAACCATAGTATTTCACCTGAGTACTGATCTGGTCACCCTTGACAGTTTTTCTACATAATGAACACATATTTTCTTTGTGTTCAAAAATATAGCTAATATTTTATTTAGTAATTTTAACTAAATTTTAAATACTATATTACCTGCTTATAGGGCAAAATGGTCTTTACTGTAGAGAACACACACACACACACACACACACACACACAGAGTCTCGATTTCCAAATATCTATATCACATATTATTTGCAAACAGCAAAATGTTATATGTCACAGAATAGATGGTGAATGAAAAGTATTCTAAATCTTCCTGTTCTTTTTCATTTATTTATTTATTTATTTATTTATTTATTTATTTATTTATTTATTTATTCCACTGTCAAACTCCACATAAATCTTCTTGTTCTAATGCTTAGAGCACTGTTCTGTTTTATATATAAAGTCTTTGTTTTCTGAATGTGAGGTACAAAATATAATGCAGTGCGGTTGATGTACTACCTACACTGAGTGAGGAAAATGAATTAAACTAGTAAAACATTTAGCTATAAAAGGTTTGCTATGTGTGCAACGATATTGTAAAACACATCTTAAGAGAACATTAATATGCTTTGCCTTCCTCCATTTATGTTTAAGAAAGACTGATTTTACTTTACAAGTTGTGTGTGTCACTGTGTAAGTGTGATTGTGCTTATTTTACAGGAGAGAGCAGTTTACATGTTCATTGTGTTAATTGCAGGGATATGAAGAGGTGACAATGTTAGAGTCTGCAACAATTAAGTTAACTGGATAACTTATCAGTTAAGAGGAACAAGAATAAAATAGCACTTTGAAACAATTTAGAAACAATCACAATAATTATTAACTTGCACATGAAAAAGAGCGCATGTCTGTGTGAACGTATTTAAAAAACAGGTTTTTGTCTTCATTTCAATATAAGTGTAGTAGTTAAATGTGACATCTGCAAACATCTCAGGGCTAAGGGGTCCCTCAGAAATTTTGCCCTAAAATGTCAAGTAATGTACAAAACAAGATGCAGTATTCTAGCTTGTGTCATTCCCAGCATTTTCAAAAGTGCATACCAAATAAGTAAACAATTCATAGACCGAGGGAAATACTCTTCTGAGAAGAGTCGTCCTCAAAATAGCTCCATAATTGTAAATATTTGGGGGCTACAACTGAGAGACTTGGAGAAAAATCACATTGTAGATTTTATATAGCAAACCTCATATTCTTCACCCAGACAGGAGCATGAAAGAGACTCTGGCCCAGCATAGAATCTTTCAGGACAACCCTATGACTCTGTCCAAGATTTTTATTATTTTCAGTCCTTGATGGGCTTCAGTTTGAATATAAATCATGAAAAGGGCTCAAGGAGTTGGTGAGAAAACAGATTTTCCAGCAGTATTTATTGCCATTCCAGTACTATGGAAATTGTATGTGCTTAGAAGATTGAATGGTTCTGCAGGGGTTAGAAGACACTGGGAAGTGATACATCATAAATTTTATAAGCATTTCTTTCTATAGATTCAGCACTCACCTTTGAGACTCATTTAATTTCTTCCTAACATTTTTGCCTTAGTGAGCTTGATTTCTTTTTAGGAAAATGCAAAGTAAATAAAAATTAAGTTGTCATAGAATTCATAGATTTCCAGAATTCTAGATAGCTGAATATTTCTAGATTTACAGGTAATTTCTCGGGCTATTAGTGAGGACCCTGTGCCCCAATCCAAAGCATTTCTGAATCTTATTCCACTTAGAAACATTCTTTATCTCTTGCCTCTATCAGTTTTGCAGTTTGGGTGTCTATTTGAAATCACATACTTTAATTAACACATTGCATCTTAGACAGGATCATCTTGTGATAGACAAGCACTGTCAGAAGAAAGGGGTCCTAGATAAAGTAAAGCAAGGGCTTATAAGAAGATCAAAGGAAAGACACAAATAGAATCTAAGGTTAATTGTTATTTTTCATGCATGATCGAAAACCAAAGATAAATAAAAAATAAAATAAACAGTGACTCTCTGGTGTCTTTGTATACATAAAGATCGACAATAACATTTAGGTCATGACATCTACCCACTTTACAGAAGAGTCATTACGGCAATAATAAACTTTTTCAAAAATTGAGCAATCACCCAGATATATGCATGAAGTAAATTAATGTTTGAAAGCTTGATTTGAGCTTGAAGATATAACAATAAATCATGGCTCTGTGACAGTAAATGATGTATTACAAATCTCATTCATTCATTAATCCATTCATTTTTTATCTGACAAGTAATATTTGTACGTATTTATGGGGTATAGAGTTATATTTCAATAAATGTATACAATGTGAGATGATCAAGTCAGGGTAATTAGTATATTCATTATTGCAGAAATGTATTATTTCATCCTGAAGAGAACAATGGATTTTATAGAAATTTATGTTATTACAGTAAAATGGTAGTCAATTTATCCATTCAATAAACTGTTTGAGCACTGTATTAATTTCCTGTTGCTTTTACATCAAGTAAGTACAAACAGTGATTTAAAGCAACAGAAATATATTATCTTTCAGGTCTGGAGTCTGAAATTGGTCTTATGAGATGAAGTCAAATCATAAGAGATGAAGGTGTCTGCAGGGCTGTTTCCTTCCAAAGCTGAGAGTGGGATCTAAAGACAGCTCCCCTTCCTCGCTCCTGGTCCCTTTCTCACATCACTCCACCTCTGCTTCCTTCCTCACAATTCCTAAGACTGACTCTGGCCCTTCTTCCTCCCTTTAGAAGGATCCTTCTGTTTTTCTAATTTCAAGTCTACGATTATTTCCACAACATGTGCTTTTTAATTTAATCACAGATGTAAAAAAAAAAAAAAAAAAAAAGATTTCTGTGAGCTTTTCATCTCTAATATGCAATGATTATAAAACTGGTTTTAGGCACATGGTAAAGGATATTTATGGATTTAAGGATTCATTTATCCATTTAGCTTTACATGCATGATAGAAACACATTCACCTATGTCCTATATCTGGAAAGCTACAGATTTCACAATTTGGAAAAAATATAAATAAGCAATTTCTCCAGTAACTTTTAGAATTTAAAAGTAAGTCTTTGAATATGTTAAATGGAAGTATTTTATAATGTGAACAATAGCAATTCGGTACTCATAAATAAGATGTAATTTTTAGGATTTGAACCTCTCTGCTCTAAATTAGAGTTAAAATTTTGTACAATTAGCAAGTTTTAATTATTTTAACATCTAGTGATATTTATACAGTAAGATGAAGAAATTTTTTAAAAAATTGAGTACTTTCCCCATTAAATTAGTCCTGTATTTGAAGCCATAAAATCATTGATTTATTTTTAGATCACTGTCTCTCAAGAACAAAGAGGCTGTAAACTACTGAACTCTGACAAACGTCTAGGAAAAAATATTGAATAAAGATGTCAAAAGGTTTCTTGAAATGATTTTTTGTTTATGGTCAAGGGAAACATACATTTTGTACTTTCCATTTTCTGTTTTTCCATGGATAAAATATTTAATGTTAGCACTGTAAACTATATTCTTAGAGAGCTATTGCTAAAATGGCTAAGATAGTGTAGAGCTCCATATACTTCAGGGGATGCTTAAAGGAAATAATTTGGAATAGTTTTCCTCCCTTTTGTAAAACAGTGTTATTATGTACGTGAAAAGTAATACAAAATGACATACAATTTTGGGAAGAGAAATTGCGCATGAATGTAAAGACTAAAAATAGCTGATACATTCCCCTGCTGTACAATTAATAGCAATGATTATATTGATTGATGCATTCTCTATTTCAAGTCTGTAATTAAGTAATGGGGCACTCCAGAATAAGCACTCCATTATAAACTATAAAATATTGATATAATTAACACATCTCTGCACTCATACAAATTATAGCATAAGATGGGAGGCAAATGTTTAGAATATGTGGTTAGAGTGTGCTGTGCAAACATGGACAGAGTCCCTAACTCTAAATTAGCCATTCAGAAGGAACTAGTTAAGGTAGAAAGAACAAAAGTCAATACCCGAGGCTTCGATACATTAAGAACTCAAAAGAAGTATAATCTGTGTCGAAAATAGAGAATGAACAGTGAGTCTGAACCAAAACTTTTGGAAAAGTAGTCATGAAGGCTGTAATATGTCATGCCAGGAAACTTGGAATCTTTCTTCAAAATAACAGCATAAAGGGATTTACCATTGGCGGTTTTAAATGATTTTCTATTTCAGATAGACACCACGGTGGCATGTGAGAGACAGATTAGAGAAGAAGCAGGGCTAATGCTTGGAGAAATTTACCAGCTTGAGACCAAGGTCAGGAAAATATATGATATGGGTAGAGTTAGTGGGGATGGAGAGAGGTGAATGAACATAAGGAATATTTAAAAGAAGGGCAGTGTTGTTACTAATTAATGTGGTCATTTTATTAATGTGTATTGTCTTATCTTCTGTAGTGTAACCCCTTGAAAGGGGCTGATCTGTCTGTGCTCATTACAACCCCCGCACAATGCTGAGTTTATAACAACTGTTCAGTGAATGTATTTTTAATGGTAGGAGAAAGGATGAGTATAGGATGACACAAAGTTTTTTTTTTTGTTTGGGCAACTGGTTAAATGGTGCTGCCATTCACCAACATAGAGGTAGACACCTTAGGAACTAAAGGTGGGAGTTTGTGAAGATTATGGTTCTGAACTTCTGAGTTTGAGATATGTTTAAGATGTTCCAATGGAAATATCCTATGTCTAGGTGGATAAATAAGTTTGAACTTTCAGAAAGAAATGGAAGCTGACATATATGACATAGAGGAAGCCATAGAACATGAAGTAACCTCAAATTAGGAGAATATGGAGAAAGATGAAAAAGGAGGAATTAGAACATAAATCTGCAAAAAGTCAACAATTAAGGAATGAACAGAAAAGTATACAAGAAAAGATAAATGAAAGTCCAGGGAGCTAAGAGAAAAACTAAAACTTCATAGAATTCATTCAACTTACTTACAAAATACATAAATACTAAATATTATTCCATGTGCTGGTGATATGGAAAAGAACAAAAACTTGCCTTCCTCATGATACTTATGTTCTGGTAGAGGAAAACAGGCAGGAAACAATACAAAAGTAAAAATGCACTATAGAAGTAATAAATAATATGGAGAACAATAAAAAAATGCTGGAAAAAGAAGGCTGAGGGGTGTGTGTGTGTGTGTGTGTGTGTGTGTGTGTGTGTGTGTGTGTGTGTGTGTGTGTTTGATATTTTGTAGAGAGTAGCCTGAGGAGGTTTACTTAATGATGTGACATTTGAACGGGAACATAAATGAAATGAGGCAGCAAATGTATATGAGTATATCTGGATGTAAGGACATTCCAAACAGAAGGAAAAGCAAGTGCAAAGTAAAGTGGGCAAGAGAACACTTGAAATGTTGTAGGTACATTAGGCAGGCTGGTGTAGCAAGGGTGGAAGGCCAGACCAAGAGGACGATGGAGTGGAGCTGAGAAAGAACAGAAGGGGCCTCATAGGCCAGTGTCAGGACCTGGCTTCGACTCTGAGAGGAATGAGAAGCCATCGGAATGTTTTGAGCAGAAAAGTGACAGGACCTTACTTACATTTTAGAAGAATTTCTAAGCATTACGTTGAAAACAGATGGAAGAAAGCAAGGCCAGAGCACAAATATCCATTAAGGAGCTTTAGGAAAAGGCCGACTAAGATGTACTAGTGGTACGAGTGAGGTGGTCATGGTGGAAGTTTTGAGTAGTGATGAGATTCTGAACTAATGCAGAGTTGGAGACATCAGAATTTGTGGTTGGATTAGTTGAGGGGTGAAGTAAAAAGGAGATTAGGATAATTCCAAAATATTTCCCAGAGCAAATGGAAAGAAAAAATTACCAGGTAGGCAATGGGTGAGATTAATAGTAGAGGAAAGGTAATAATTAACCAAGATTTTTATTTTCAATCTGCTAAATTTCAAATATTTATTAAATATTCACATGCAGAGAAGTTCTGTAGACATCTAGAGTTTAGAGGGAAATAAGGGTTGTGAATGTAAATTTGATAATCATTACACATAGGAACTAGTGTTCCCTGGAAATGAATTTTAAAAATGTGTTTTACACTAGAATATTCAACTCAGTCAAATCTAACAGATATATAAGGTAGGATGAGAAATGAATATTAACCAGGGAATTCATATATAGAGGGTTACTAGTACTTGTACCAGATATTTCTGCTGCCTTGCCTCTATATTTAGAGATCCATTTGATTTCTTTGAGTATCCATCTGTCCATTTTCCTGAGGCAACTCACACCTACAACCTTCTGGAGTATTGTCCTCCTGACCCTGGAGCAATGGGTTTCTCCCACTTTAAATTAGATGAGTATATTTTTCAACTATTTCAACTCATGTTATGGTGCGTTAGTCCACAGTGTAAAACACTGGAGAATTAGACAGAATAACTGGAAATACTCTCCAAAGCCTATACTAATTCATAAACAGAATGAGATAAATCTTCAGAGTTTTATCAAAAAGGTATTTTAAGTTCATGATATGATATAAGCATTTTTTCAGTGAAGGTGAATTAAAAATATTTCAATTTTCTCACCTAGTTCTGAGTGTATTATGAGTGTTTCTAAGTAAAAGAGTAAAGGTAAAATTAGTAATAATTTGGTGATTCTTTGTAAAACCTTTTGGATATATTTCCCCAAAACTGAAAAAAAAAGACACTCTAATAACAATTCCTATTGAAAATAAGATGCTTTAGAATACTTTGCTTTCAATAACTTTGAAGAAACAATTAATTGATTCATCAGCAGTCAGATATTACTAGACAAGTTTTGGCATATAATTTACAAAGAATTTTAATAATAAAGTTATGTTGCTAGGAAATAGTCTTTCAATTTTGATATAATTATATATGTTAATAAATTTTCTCAACTCCCCAAATGATATACAAAATTAGGGATAGAACTGGCCCTGAGACCTGTCTCATTCTCTTAGTAATAAACAAAATGAGGGGGGAATCCCATCTATCTTATTGGGATGCACTTCAAGTAAATAAAACTTATCTTTTATGTTTTATAGTTATTTATCAAAATGTGTAATATACATTTTTGTAGCAGACATTAAATTGAAATAGAAATTCAAAGATAAGAGGAAATAATGTAAAAATCTGACTGTTAAAATGCTGTGTGTGTATATGTATGTGCGTGCAAGTGTGTGTGTATAATGCATGGTAGCAATGACCAAATTGCTGTTGTATGTAGAACATCCTGTTAGAGAAAATTTTTAAAAGTTTCAATAGTTTTATTTAAATATGCCAATATTTATTATAGTAAGCAATTATATGATCATATGCAAATGTTTTAATGAAAAGTTTAGGTTTCTAATAAAAAAATATTGGGGGCTTTACATCATTTTTCAGGACACTAAAAGAAAAGATAATAAAATAGCTTGTAGTCAACACCTCTAGATGGTCATTTGAGTTTACTAGGTTCAGCTATTTCTGATTCACCATTATCTGAAAATTTTCTGTAAATAATGACTATAGAAAAATAAAGTTAAAAAACATGAAAATAATTGTGAGCACTTACTAAATTACGGATTTAAAACAAACCTTAAATCTCTGCTGAATGCTGTCTCTAAAAAAACATTACATGAGACATACAGGTACCGTAAGTTTTAGTTATTTGGCCAACTTGGGCTTTGAATTCTCATCATAGACTTTTACATTTTCCCACTAAGATTATCTGCAAAATTATTTAACAGAAAAATTAAGCTGCCTTTACATAATGCCAACAATTTGTTTGACTGGTAGATAGACATACTGAACTTATCATGTGTTCTAATAAATCAACTAATTTATTAAGACAATGAAATTAACCTTAATTGTCGGTAAAGTCTGTAATGGGAGGAGCATGGTAGGATCATTACAGGATGGATTTGAAATGTGTAGTTAAATTTTTCAGCTATGAATTTGCAGGAAACTCTTAAGCCTGTGTGTTTTCCATAAAAATTATATATTATCTGTTTAATTCTACACAAGATGGAAAATTCAATAACATAGTATTAGTATCTAATTAGTACCTGAAAAATCAAATAGCTTTATTTCTCGCATTCTTGAAATTCTCAGTAGTACTCGTCATTCTATTAAAAATACTATAAAATATATATTCTGGAAAAAAATCCTCTAATATACTTTATTATTTAAGTTTTCAGTACAAATTTTGTGGAAAATATTCATTACTTAGTTTGTATTCAACTTTAATCCTACATTTTAGTTTTCAGGGCATATGAAATGTCATACTCAGGGTGAATGTTATTAAATGAAATGTGCAATACTTAAAAAATATTTTATTTTAGCAATGGTCACTATTAGCCTTGGCAGTAAAATTCAGATTTCTAATTTATCATCTTCTGTTATAGGCATTGACTGACCTATATTCATGTCTTACTATGTGAAATGGAAAAATAATGATAACACTTTTCTAAAAGCTGAGCAATTGAAGAAAAAAATCCTTTGGTTAGGTAGCTGAAGGCCTAGATACCCAAGTCCAAAATCTCAAGTTATATTTAAGAGATTTTTATAAGGTATGCTTTAGAAAATATCCTCTCTTATGCTTCACTATTTTTTTTTAAATTTACTGCATCAAAAATATTGGATGAATGTTGAATGACTCAATTATACCTGTGTCACAAAACATTTTGGGTTTAAATGTTTAGCATTATTGGTCACTTTTTGTTTTATTATACATATTATGTAATAAAATATCATATATATATATACATATGATATTCTTTATATTCTTAGCCTAGAGGCTTTCAATTTTTTCCAGGCTTAAATGCTTTTCTATGGTGCTATATTTAGAACTTCTTAATGTGTAATGTGATATTCCTGGTGGCAAATGGATGGGTAATTTCCAAATGTGTATGGAAGAAAGTTTAAGAAAGAGATTATCTGTAGTATAGGATAGGGTTAAGGAAAACAATAAGGAAACGCCAAGGACTATAGGACAAATAAAATGAGAAAGCCCTGAATACACCTTGGTCTGCAAGGGCAACAGCAGGGAGCAATTAAAATTTAACAGGGACCATAGTGGAGGGCAGGGAGCACCAGCTGGCCATCAGTAGAAGAATATAATCATTGCCAAAACCAACCCTAAACAGAGTAGGAGTTGTGTTAAATGTCTACATCTCACTCTTTCTGGTCTCTAATACCATGCAATCTCACATTGACTGAAAAGTCATGTATTAAATATTTCCTAAAGATATATAAAATAACATTTTTATTCGTTTTTTTGAAGAATATGTTTGCCAAGGTCATTAATCATCACCCACGCTCCGAAAGAACATGAAAAATTGCCCTAGACCATTTCCTAATAATTTCATGACAGTGATGGTTATAATACGCTAACACATTCTTGGATTGGCATTACTCATTCTAAAACCCCAGGAAATACCAAATAGCCTATTTTCTATAGATTCAGAAAAAGTGATTCATTCTTTCCTTTGAGTGTTCATTTCCTGTTTTTTTTTTTTTTTTTTTTTTTTTTTTTTTAGAGATTAAACGTTCTTCCCGGCATGCTTGAACTCAAGAAACTTGCAAAATTTTGGAAGTTACATATATAAGGACTTCAAAGGTTTAAAAAGCTGGCAAAAACAAAAAAAATCAAACCTGCAATTTTTCAACATTCACAGATAATTTTGCCTGAAGTAAATAGTATCAGATAGGAGAATGTGATTCTATAGATGGAGATATATGATTCCCAAAGTAGCCTCACACATTCCAAATAGCGCAACTGATTTTGTGTTTGGAAAATGGAGCAAGCGATTTTTTCCAGATTTAATCTATTTCTGATTGAGGAGCTGATGAACAGGACAAAAGGTCCAATTGACAGGTCTATTTTACACTTTTGTCATACGTCCTCTAAACCTGTGCAGTTTTTTTGGTTTCAATTTCATTAAGTTCTACTCTGATCTTAATGATTTCTTTCTGTCTGCTAATTTAGGTTTGGATTGTTCTTGTTTTTCTAGTTCTTTAAGGTGAAGTGTTAGGTTGTTGACTTGCCATCTTTCCATTCTTCTGAGGTGAGCATTTAATGCAATAAATTTCCCCCTTAGTACTGCTTTTGCAGTATCCCACAGGTTTTGGTATGATGTATCATTATTTTCAATAATTTTTTTGATTTCCTGCTTGATTTCTTCTTGGACCCATATGTCATTATGTAGAATGCTGTTTAATTTCCATGTGTTTGTATAGTTTCCAGAGTTTCGTTTGTTATTAATTTCTAGTTTTAATCCATTGGGGTCTGAGAAAATACATGGGATAATTCCAATTTTTTTGAATTTGTTGAGACTTGATTTGTGACCTAATATGTGATCTATCCTGGAGAATGATCCATGTGCTGATGAGAAGAATGAATATTCTGAGGTTGTTGGATGGAATGTTCTGTAAATATCTGCTAAGTCCAATTGGTCTAGAGTACTGTTTAGATCTTGTATTTCTCTGCTGGTTCTTTGCCTAGATGATCTGTCCAATATTGACAGTGGGGTGTTCAGGTCCCCTGCTATTATGGTATTAGTGTCTATTTCCTTCTTTAGGTCTAGTAGAGTTTGTTTTATAAACCTGGCTGCTCCAACATTGGGTGCATATATATTTATGATTGTTATGTCTTCTTGATGGATCAGTCCTTTTATCATTAAGTAGTGTCCCTCATTGTCTCTTTTTATGGTTTTTAGTTTAAAGTCTATTTTATCAGATATAAGAATAGATACTCCAGCTCGTTTTTCATTTCTGTTTGCATGGTAAATCTTTTTCCATCCTTTCACCCTTAGTCTATGTGAGTCTTTATGGGTGAGGTGGGTCTCTTGAAGGCAGAACGATAAATGCTGGCGAGGTTGCAGAGAAAAAGGAACTCTCATACATTGTTGGTGGGACTGCAAAATGGTGCAACCTCTATGGAAAATGGTGTGGAGGTTCCTCAAACAATTGCAGATAGATCTACCATATGACCCAGCTATCCCACTGCTGGGAATATACCCAGAGGAATAGAAATCATCAAGTCGAAGGTATACCTGTTCCCCAATGTTCATCGCAGCACTCTTTACAATAGCCAAGAGTTGGAACCAGCCCAAATGTCCATCATCGGATGAGTGGATACGTAAAATGTGGTATATCTACACAATGGAATACTACTCAGCTATAAAAAAGAATGAAATACTGCCATTTGCACCAACATGGATGGACCTTGAGAGAATTATATTAAGTGAAACAAGTCAGGCCCAGAAAGAGAAATATCACATGTTCTCACTTATTGGTGGGAAATAAAAATAAATAAATAAATTCACACACACACACACACACACACACACACACACACAGAAAAAAAACCAGGGGGGAGAAGAAGACATAACAAGTACAATTCCTTGAAGTTGACATGACAAGCATACAGAAAGGACATTGTTGGGTGGGAGGGGGAAGAGGGAGGAGGGAGGGAGATTTCGGTGATGGGCCACAATAATCAACCACATTGTATATTGACAAAATAAAACTTAAAAAAATAAAATAAATAAAAAAATAAACCTGTGCAGTTTTAAGTGTGATATCTTTTTGTTTTTAAGCAAGAAGATTTAATATACTCCATCATAGGCACTGAATATAAGAATGCCAATCACCACAGATCTAGAAAATGTACATTGTAAAAATAAGCAGTAGTAGGAGATAAAAACTGATGTAAAATACAATGATATTCTGCAGTTTCAAAGAAATGTTACATTTACTCAATATTCTTCCCTGCTTCCTAAAATTTTAAGTTGCTAAGTCCTCAGACAATAATTATCTAATATGCCAAGCTCTAGGCATTTTATGTGAGAATTTATTTCAACATTTAAAGTAATAACAAATAAAGTTGCAGTTTAAATAATACCTTTTGTAAGTTTATAAAAACATTAAATATTCCTGAGAAAGAGAAAACAAGTGTTTGGTTATAACCAATGAACTTTCTTCAGTGCAAGATTATTTTTTTCATGTTTAACTTGAATGATAAAAGCTTATGTTTAAGTGTTGAGAGAATAAAGATGAAATGATTTAAATATATTAATGTGTTTAGGTTATAAATTTATAATTAAGCACATATATTATCATAACATTAAGATCATTGTATTTGTCCACTTTCGTTGCTTATAACTGATTACCTGAAACTGCATAATTTATAAAGAAATGAAATTTATTTCTTCCAGGTTTGGAGGCTGGGAAGTCCAAAGTCCAGGAAGCACATCTGCTGAGGGCCTTCTTCTACAGCATCTCAAGGTGTCACGTGGACTGAACAAAAGAGCTAACCTGCTCACTCTCCTTATGAAGCCATCATAACCATGTCCATTACTCCATGAATGAATCAATCCATTCACAAGGTTACAGTATCCACAATCTAGTCACTTCTTAAAGGCCCAACCTTTCAAATATCATAATTGGGTTTTCCACTTTCCTGACACTGTTGCAATGGAGATCAAGTTTCCAATATACAAACTTATGGGGAACACAATTGACAAATAGCAGTCTTTTTTTTAACCATGTTAATTTATCAAAAGGAATTAACATATGCATTTTCTCCAAGGAATACTGTAACCCCATAGGAATACATCTGCATTAAAACAACCCTATTTGTGGAACCTTATTTATAATTCCTTATGATTATACTTAATGCTATAATAGAGTAATTTATAGGCTATGCAAGTGTTGACTGCCATGTCCTTCAACATACATGAACTGTGATGTTTATGTTTTTACAACTTTTATTTCCCAAATCTTTGTGAGTAACTTGATATACTTTGACAAAATAAACTCACATAACAAAAATTCACAATTATTTCATTAGACCTGAATGACATTAAACATAGTTTTAAAATATTTATATGACCTCGTGATGAATGTAGGTTATTTACATGTACATAAATATAGATAAATATATATAAATACAGAATTAGGTATATACACACATATAAATATTGATATATATAGGTACATATATTTGTATATATTACAAGTAGAGTTAATTATGTATATACTACAAGTAGTGTATATTACATGGGGGCTATTTGTGAGTAGGGATAGCATGTGGACATGCAAACTTGTGGAGACAGAAAGGACAGCAAGAGAAAGATACTGTTGCATTAGGCATGCTGAGAAGGTTTATGGAAACCTCTGAACGAAATCTCTCCTGATAAAATGTGTTACAGCATGCTATGCATTACTGAAATGTTAACATATAGTAAAGTACTAGGATTCATTTTGAAAAATGATAGCTAAAATGAACACAGTTTTCTTTTCTTCCAAAGCAAATCATGCTCTGTGGAATTTCAGTACGAAAATTTTCAATTTTAGAACCCTTATCACAAAAGGGTAAAATCCTTTTGGAGAATATATGCACATTTTATCTGTCACTTCTGAATATTATTAATGAACAATAAATAGTATTTTTAAAGTTGTTTTAAGGTTAAAAAAGTCAAATGTATAATTTTACAGAATTGAACTTGCTGATTCTCTCTAAGTTTCATGGAAATCTAACACTGGTACAATTCAAAATAAGAAAAAGGAGAAAGAAAAATCCCTACATCCTCTACAAGTTATTTTTCTATTTTTATTCAAGAGAAAATATCATTGTTGCTATAAATTTTTAATAGGTATCCCTTGGCTAAAAAGAATAATTTATAGAAAGAAAAATGCCTATTTTTCTCTCTGATTCTTATATGAGTTCATTTTTTCAAGTAAATTTTTTTTCTCAAAATAAGAATCCCTATCTTGTCAAAATATTTGACTCACTACCTTTCCAAGGTACATACTTACAAGCATTTATAAATAGATATCTTCCAACATATAAAATTTTGCAAATTATATTCTATTATTCCAGTATTACTGATAACTTTTGATGGCAATTCTTTGATTGAATTATGGACCAATATTGAGAATACTAAATGTTAGTATTTTTAAGTTCTATAAAGAATTGAGAACACATGCACACATACATACACGATCCTCTAAAAATAGAAATTTATATAATAGGTCTTGACTTTTAAAATAAAATGCACTCTATAGGTTGAAACATTTCCATTGAAATGTAGAAATCAATTTTGAATGAAAATATGACAGGAATAAACAGATATACAACAAGACAATTCATTTTTTTGTTATGTTAGTAGGATTATATAACGTTATTTTCTCTGAATTACCCAATTTCTCTGCCTTAATCTTATAGTACTTTTGCAACATAAACATATTAAAATAATGTTAAGGATATGAGGTAACCAATTCATGTCATTAAAATAAGTGTTGAACCTAAGGCTGAAATTTCATAAAACAGAAAACATTGTTTTTTGATATTGTTTAGCCCAAAAGTTACTGTTTCTGAAATATAAATACTTCTTTTTCTTAAATTTTCTAAGGAACTTAAAAAATATGTAGTGCTGATTGTCAGTCTGGTTTCCGGTGCCCTAAAGTGTTGCAGGGTGTTGGGCAGAATGGCAGTGGGGAGCAGAATGAGACGTGTTGATGGAAGAAATTGCCTGAATTACCAGAATACATTCTGAAGAGAAAGCGGAGTATCTCAGCAAAAGGAAGCAAGTTCATTGTTATTCACTGAGTCACGGGTCATTGTTTCTTGACTACTTATTTACTAGTCCATTCTTATTTCTTCCAACCTAATCACCTGCATTTTTCCCTTGACCTACCTTGCAAAGGTGAGTAACATGAGCTCCCAGGGTGCACTAAGTGTCTCTTTCCCCACAGGCTCCGCACATAGGGCTCCAAGTCTGAGAAGTCTCTTTATCCCTCTCACCATCTCTTCTACCACTACTTTACCCAGCTAACTTCTGATCACCCCAGTCATCTCTCAGGTATGAGCATAAACTTCGTTTCCTCAGCAAAGCCTTTTCTAACCCTCAACAATTGCTCTCAATGTTTCCCCCACTTGCCATTATTTCACTTCATTGTAGATTATTTGCAGTTCCCTGACAGTGAGTGAGCATCATAAGATGAAGCCCATTGCAGGTGCCTGCTATCCAACACTTAGTTCAGGTTTTGTACATCATTAATGAGAGAGAAAGAGAGAGGAGAGAGGAGAGAGGGAGGGGGGGGAGAGAGAGAGAGAGAGAGAGAGAGAGAGAGAGAGAGAGAGAGAGAGAAAGAGTGAGAGAGAATAAAAATTCTTCAGATGATCAAGCACTTGAAAAACATTCTATGGTCTTACAGGTTGCATAATTCATTACAATTTCCAAAGTGCCCTCTCTCACATGTTGTTTTAGTTGAGACCCTCGTGTAAAATTTTATTTCTTCTCAGTTGTCATGTTTGCTTATTCAGGGTGTTGACTTTGTTCTCTCCCACCACTGTCTCAGTGAGAGTGTAACCACGGCTGTGTAGTGGCTTCTCGGAGGCCCATGACTAAGGAGCAGAGGAAGCTTTTAGTTCTCACCACAAAATGCCTGGGTAACCTCCCTGGTTGGTTTTGTTAGTGTGAGTGTACCTGCCACTCCATTAACAGGTATAACTCGGAGGTTAAAGTCCTATCATTGGCCTAGGTTTGCCCACATACTTTCCACAGGGATTGGTGGGATCCAATTTTATTTTTATTAAAGAAGTGAGGAGAGGTGACGGGGAGTTATAAATGATAGATACTACTTAAATCATCTCAATTTACTGTTATGCAGTCAGTATTGAAACTTACTTTTATTTAAATGGAGAAGCTGAAGTTCACAGTGATTGATAATACATTTTGAGAGGTGATTTGGATATGGGAAATTGAGAGATTATCCCATAATGATGTTAAAATTGGACCTATGTTTTAGAGTCTGAATCTTATGCTTTCAATGTATGTGTTGTACAAATATATATTGCTTATTATTTAACTTAAGTTTATTGGTAATTTGTGTTATCTTCTGAATACCTCCTCTAGCTCTATAGGCGAAATTTAAGGGTATATTCATTGATGTGAGGAACAGAGTAATGGATTAGATCTCAAACAAACTTCTGTTTTGTTTTCATCAAATTGTAATATAAGGCTAACATTGGAAAAATAATGTAAAAATATGCAAATAAAGCATCAAGGATGGGTAAGTTACCAAAAAAAAAAAAAAAAGGTAATTAGACAAGATGGTTATGCAAAATAGTATGAGAGTTTTTCTGTTATTTAATTGTACTGAGTCGACAGGCTAAGGCTACATCTTTCACACAGTCACTTATATAAATCTAGAACACTCTATTGTGGTAAAAATAAGAGCATTGCAGATCTTTCAAGATCTGTTAGGGTTGCTTTTCCATAGAATAAAAATTTAAGGTATTACACAGAAGTTGTTTAACATTGCCGATGAGGAAACAGTCTCTTATGAGACTGACGCGCTACCTACTGCGCTAACGAGGCACCTAAAATATGGAACGCTTCACGAATTTGCGTGTCATCCTTGCGCAGGGGCCATGCTAATCTTCTCTGTATCGTTCCAATTTTAGTATATGTGCTGCCGAAGCGAGCACAGGAAACAGTCTCTTAAAATTGGAGTATTCAAAGATTATGCTGTTGGTATCTCAGAATCAGTATCTCAGAAAGTTCCTTTCCTCCTATAAACTGCTGTGATTATATTAGGCCTGCCAGATATCCAGTATAAGCTCCCCAATACAGCATCCTTAATCACATCTTCAAAGTCCTTTTTTCTGTGGAAGGTAACATATTCCAGGGATTAGGACATGGACATCTTTAGGAGGGAGCATAATTTATTCCACCACAGTCTCCCAATGGATAGATACAGATACTTTTCAAAGAGAAAAAAAAAAAAATGCACCAACATGTACTGTTTTAGTATCTTTAATGTTTGATGTTGAGATATCAATTAATTTTTATTAATCCTGCTACAATTTCACCAAATTCCTATTTTATTCGTATGCAAACATAATAAATAAGTGTCTTCTTATATGTAATATTTGGTTAATTAAAAAATATATGCAAAATTAACAAATCCTTAGACTAAGGAAAAAGACATATTCAAATAAACAAAATTTGAGGAATAAATGAAGAGACATTACCATAAATTCTCCAGAAATATTATTATAAGCAATTTTTATATATGTGCCAACAACTTGGATAACCTAAAAGAAGTGTATAAATTCCTAGATATTACAACCTGTGAAAACTAAACCGAGACTAAATAGGGAGCTTAAACAGACCATTACAAATTAGGACATTAAATTAGTAATACAAATCCTCCCAACAGCAAACAACAAAATGGCAGGACCAGATGGCTTTACAGGTAAATTCTACAAAATATCTAAAGAAGAATTAATACTGTTCATCTTAAAATACTTTCAAAACAATAGAAGAAGAGGGAATACTTCCAAACTAAATTTTATGTGGCCAGCATCACCCTGATACCCAAGCCAGACAAAGACACCATGAGAAAAGAAAATTATAAGCCAATACCTATGTCAAACATAGATGGAAAAATCCTCAATACAATATTAGCAAACAGCACATCAAGAAGATTATATGTAACAAGCAAGAAAAATTTCTTTCTGGAATGCAAAGTTGATTCAACAAGCAAGTCAATTGATGTGATCTGCCGCATTAACAAAATGAAAGATAAAAAACACATGATCATTTCAATAGATGCAGGGAAAGTATTTGAGAAAGTTCAACATCCATTCATGATAAAAGTCTGAACCAAATAGGTATAGACAGAAAAAGCTTAACTTGACATAATAAAGGCCATATATGAAATACATGCAGCCACCCTCTTAATCAAAGTGGAAAAACTAAAAGCTCTTTTTCTAAGATCCAGAAAGTCAAGAATACTCACTTTTACCACTCCACTTAGCCTAGTAGTAACAGTCCTAGCTGCAGCAATTAGACAATAAAAATAAATAAAAGGCATCCAAACAGAAGAGAAAGAAGTAAAATTATCTGTTTTCAGGTAAAATGATCTTTTACGTAGAAAATTCTAGAAACCCCATAAAGGAAAAGAAGAGTTGTTAGAGTGAGTAAATAAATTTAGTAAAGTTTCAGGATACAAAGTGAGCACACAAAAATCAATAGAGTTTTCTACACAAACAGCAAACTATTCAAAAAAGGAAATCAAGAAAATTTCATTTACAACAGCATCCAAAAGTATAAAATGCATTCTTAGAAATAAATTTAACCAAAATTGTGAAAAATCTGTGCACTGAAAACTATAAAACATTGATGAAAGAAATTGAAGACACAAATAAAAAAAAGATATCCCATGTTTATGAATTATAGGAATTAACATGGCTAAAATGCCCAAAGTTGTTTACAGATTCAATAAAACCTCAGTCAAAATCCCAATGGAATTTTTCAGAGAAATAGAAAAAAAAGTCTTAAAATTGATGTAGAACCATAAATGACTCTGAATAGCCAAAACAATCCTGAACAAAAAGAACAAAGTTGGAGACATCATACTTCCTGATTTCAAATTTTATTACAAAATGCATAAGAATTAAAACAGTATAATACTGGCAAAATAACAGACACATAGACCAATGGAACTGAGTAGAAATCCCAGAAATAAACTCACATATATATGCTCAACTAAACTTTGACAAGGGCATTAAGAATATCCAGTGGGAAAGGATAGTGTCACCAGTAAATGGTGTTGAACATGTAAAAACAAAATTAGACACTGTCTTAAACCATACACAAAGTTCAGCTCAAAATGGATTAAAGATTAAAGATAAAATCTGAAACCGTAAAAGTCCTAAAAGAAAATATAGAAAAAAGATCACGGACATCCATCTTGGAATTTATTTTTTGAAACTAACACCAAAAGCACAGGCAGAAAAAAGCAAAAATAAGCAAGTGGGACTACATCAAACTAGAAAGCTTTGGCAGGGCAAAGGAAAATGTCAATAAAATGAAAAGGCAATGTATGAACTGGGAGAAAATATTTGCAAATCATGTATCAGATAAGGGATTAATATTCCAAACCTATAAAGAACACATACAGCTCAATAGCAAAAATAAATTTAAAAAAAAAATAAATAAAAAGATAAATTAATAAGTGAATAAATAACTGGTTAAAAGTAGGGCAAGAAGCTGAATAGACATTTCTCCAAAGAAGACATACAAGTGACCAACAGAGCTCAACATGACTCATCATCAGAGAAATGTAAATCAAAATCCACAGTAAGATATTATCTCACACCTATTGTCATGGCGGCTGTTATAAAAAAAAAGCGAGCGAGAGAGAAATGCTGGTGAGGAGTAAAATAGAAATCATCAGAAGACAGTCACTTTGAATCTCTGGAATCTTATGAAACTACCTCTCAACACTATTTGGTCTCAAATGGAAATTACTTATTTATTTATTAATTCTAGGAAGTCATCGGATGGAATTTTTTCCTCTCTTTTATTAAGGTGCTAATTTTACAAACAGATCCTGAGCAAGATCTATTTTTCTGTGTATATTGGAAATGAAGATGGAATATATGCACATTCTTCTTATATAGATATTTTGGATTATCGCTGGTTGGTGTCTCTGTTTAAATGGAAGTAATTAAAGTATATTAATATTTATGAAGATATTGCACCAATTATAATACCACATTTACCATAGGCATTTTGTAATAATAGCTGTATCGTCCTTCAGTACTATGTAGAAACAATTAAATGAAATGTATGTATATTTTGTTCTTAATCCTTATTTTGGAACAGAAATTCTTTAGATAACAAAGACTTTAGGACTTTTGGTTGCATGTACATTGGGGAGATGTATAATTGTGGGGGAAAAAAAAGTCCAAAGGTAAATTCCTGAACAGTGCCTTAATCATTTCTCTGTGTAATCTTATTGCAGAACAAATAATAGCTCTATTTTTTGTGCATAATTTGTTTGTGCATAGTGACAGTGCATGATTTTTATGTTTTATGAAGGGTCTTACTGAATGACTTTAAGGACAGTGATATAAGATACATTTTTTCCTCCCAATTAATTCTGAATTTAAATATTCTCTGCCAGAGTACGTTACACTGGAAAAGAACATGTCTACACTGTTCTTCGAATTCAAATGCATTTTCAGTGTAATGGCCTTGCGATAAAATATTAAAATTCATCTTGCATATCACAAAAATGTTTAAAGGTTTTTTTTACCATACACAATTTTAGAATATAATTCTAAAATGCAAAATTTACTTAAATTTAGAATTCTTTAATACAATGTGACAGATTAATGTCACATATGCTTATAAAATTTCAATAGTGATGTTCAAAGTACATCTATCCTCAGTTATGGTAATTTAAAAAACTCTTTTATCTATCAAACCATTCATTGCATGCAGTTAAAGTTTTTAAAAATATTGGACTTATTTAAAATTTAATAGAAAATATGCAACATGCATGAAGGTAACACTGCATCCTTAGGCAAGTAGCTGTTTAATATACAATATGTGTTGCTTGAGTATTATGTTCAGGAAATTCAAAACACAATGACATATAAAGATGTTTTTCTTTAAGTGATCAAGGGATTTATTTGAATAAGCCATTGTTTTTTTAAAAATTTTACTATTTTATGATATAAAAATGTCCAAGCCCATAAATCAAATGGAAATCTCATGTGCATTAATATACACACAAGTGTACACTGGAGACACTCAAGGATTCTATGAGCTCCAATTAATTTTTGGAATATATAATAAATGTGGAGAAATCCAGTATATTTATTTTGAAGATTAGAAGCAAAGAAGTTCTACTAAAGCATATAGGAAGAGATTATAATCATGAAGCCAAAAACTTTTTTCATGTCAATGATAAGATTGTAGCAAATTAACCTACTATCTTGTCAACAAATTGTCACAGCCACATTCATTAAAAATATATCTACATTGATCAGAAACAGAATTTATATTTACTCTGTGGTAATCCCCAATGGGAGACTGATTTGAGCATAAGACATTATGGAATTATTGGCAGATATTAAATGTAATGCTGCCTAGCAGGAAATATGATACCTATTTCCTAGTTGGAAATATGAGACAAGAGTTTTCAGAAATAAGGTTAAGACTATGGATAACAATAATAAGTTTAAAACTATGGATAATAATAATTTTAGAGATATTCTCATAGAGGTGATACATTAAATTATAGAATTAAGTGTGATTTCCAGGAGATGAGTATATGTGAGTATAGCAGTAATTCTCAACCTGTATGATACATAATAATCACTAAGTGCACGTTAGAAACTGAGAACCTGAGTTACAGCTCCAGATTTTCTGATTTGGTAGATCTGGTTTTGGGTTAGAGAATTTACAGGTGAATATATCTCCCTTTGTTATTCTAAAGCAGATAATTTGTAGGATTTATTATAAGAAAATTGCCAGAGATTTGTGAATAAATTCAATTATATTTAGGGAGAAAGAATGGGAAGAGGAGTGGAAGAGGGACTAGAGGAGAAAATATTGAAAATACATAAGGAAAACCAGAGTCTGAAGTCATCACAAAAACTAAGGAAGAAGGGTGTACGATGGAAGGAATAGTTCATGATATTCACTATTGCAGAAAGTTACAAAGAAAATACTAAGAACAACATGAATTTGTAATTGATGATCACAGTGACATCATTTTGACCAGTATGGCAAGGCAGAAGACAATTACTAGGAATTACATTTTAAAGCAATCGTAAGCCTATTCTTTTAACAAGTGTATTAACAAAGCGCGGTGGTGAAGTAGGGTAACATGAGTTCCGGAAGGTTTTATTAATTTTAAGTGTTTAAAATGGGGAGGAAATATAGAAATGTTTGCAGAGAGTGGACCCAGAGAATAAATGTATATTAGGAAGAGGAAATGAGGAACACAGTTGAGAGGGAAAGAAACGCTCACATGAAGGGCTTCCCCCTGGAGAACAGGAGTTATACGCAAGCGAATGCGCTCATGCACGTGTGTGGTGTTTGTCTTTCTCTCTCTTATCTATACACGTATATACACATGCATAATTTTATTCTTCCCATCTTCTCTCCTTCTCCTTGTGCTTTCGTTGCTCTTCTTCAGACAGAAAAAATAAATAAATAAATAAATAAAGGAACTAATAAAAGGGTAAAATCACAGAGACATAACGTAAGAGGTATGAGTAAAATTGAGTGAGAGCACATTGAATGGTCTTCATCTTCTTAGGAAAGTATGGATAAAAGATACCTGCAAAGGGGAGAGAAGAAGAACAACCTGGTTCTCGAGATTTAACAAAGCTGAAGAGATTTGGAAGCAGCTCTATGGGAGAAATTTTGAAATGGTACACTACAAAATATGAATAGAAGTTGATTAGAAATAAACAGTGGCAGGCCGGCCCCATGGCTCACTCGGGAGAGTGCGGCGCTGGTAGCGCTGAGGCCACGGGTTCGGATCCTGTATAGGGATGGCCGGTGCTTGGTGCAGACCACACCGTGCCGGGGTTGCGATACCCTTACCGGTCAAAAAAAAAAAAAAAAAAAGAAAGATATAAACAATGGGGTTGTAGAATATGACATGTTTGGTCCATTAATATTGGGCTAATTTATTATATTGTATTACATTGTGATAAAAAAGGGGGTGCATATTTTCACAAATTCTGGTATTTTGGGAACAGAAAGAGAGAGGGTGGAAATAGTGTTCAACTATAGTCAGTGCCTGAAAAGACAAGTAAGTCAGAATGACAAGGGATGCTTTCGCTTTCTTTCTTTTCTTTTCTTTTTTTCTTACTGTGGTAAAACATATATAAGATTTTCCATTTTAAGCATCTTAAACATACAACTATATGTAATTAATTACATTCACAGTGCTATGTACCTATCACCTCTATCTATTCCCCAAATTTTCGTCATCCTAAACATAAACTCTGTACCCATTAAGCATTAACTTCTCATTTTGAGGTGATGGATATGCTAAACACCAGGATATGATCATTGCACACATGTAAATGCACCAAATTTCATACCATACTCCATAAATATGCAAAATTATTATGAGTCAATTAAGAAAAAATAAAATGAAAAAATTCAGAGATAGAAGTCAATTAGAGGTTATCAGAAATGGGGACAGGAGATAATGAAAAGTTAAGGAATAATGGGATGGGTTTTTAAGTACAATGAATTGCTCATCCTCAAACAGTCTGGGGAGAAAAGAAGGATTGAAAGTGGGCTTGGTAAACAAAGAGCAGCCTAAAGACCACACGTGCTGGCAAACATATAAAGGGTGCTTAGAGGCAGCAAGGGGGTGTGAGCACTGCATACACGGGAAGTAATAAGATCATCTTTTGATACAACTAGTAGTCTAACCCTAGTTCTGAAACATCAAATGACATTTATCTGATCTTTTAAAGAACATGAAAAATTTCAGAGTTGATGAGACCATTTTCAGAGGTAAAAAAAGTAGTGATCTCATATTGTATAGTATTTTCTAAAAAGTCTTAAATGCTAGTATTTATTTTCTAAATATGTTGGTTTCTGACTAGATAAATGTCTGTTTTGATTTGTAATTCTTTCAATTGATGTGTCATGATTACTCTTTAGCACTCTTCCATTTTTCTACTGGGTGTGCACTTCCATTAAAGAGATTGAATGTATTTCTCTGTTCCTTTTGCTGTTGAGTTTAGATAATTTTGAATGCTTTTCCTCTTTCTATATATCAAGCATTAGTTAAGTGAAAGTGTATAATAAGCATCATTTATCCATGATTATAATACTCCCATGCTTAGTAGAAATATGGATTTCTTTCTTGAGGACAATTAACAGTTAGCAGATATAGTATCAGAAATGAGTGAAGCAGGTGCCATTTGTGTTCGTATGGATGTGCTTTTGTCCTTATACAACTTTTCCTATAGAACATGACATAATAGCAACTGTAGATTAGCTAATGAAAATGTTTAGTTTTCTGGTTAAACCACTGGGACTGGCCTATTTAATAAATGTACTATGAGGACTATATATTCCAAACAGTAGCAAAACAAAAAGCTTGATTACTTCACATGCTCTAGATGAGTGAATGTGATAGACAATATATATTTCCACTTGTCTTTTGTCCAGAGCTAATGGATCGATATAGTCTTTGGCCTTTTTTCCACCCATTCTGCCTTTTACTTGATACACATCTCCCATAATTTGTTACGTATAGATTAAGAGCAATATCTAAAGGATGTTATCTGTATTTTACCATAAAAATGAGAGTCCACATCTAAATATATTTCATATATTTTTACTTTCTTTTCTATTTTAATCTTATACATTTTAAAGAAAGAATCCACGTTTAATATTACATTCAAAACAACATCAACAATTGGATATATACATCATTTAATAGCAATCAAATCACATTTATTAAATGGTTAATAAAGTGCTATTTACCTCATATACATCCAATCAATTATCAAAACGTATCTATAAAGTATTATTCTTATTTTACAGATGAGAGAACTGATCATTTGAGAACTTAAAAAAATTTCAAGGTTACCTACCTAATAAGTGGAAGATCTAAAGTGTAAATACAAGCCTATTAAATTATTGAGTTTATCACCACAAAATTCTGTGTCCAGTAATGTGCACTGGATAGGTGGCTAGTGAATAAGATGAGCAAAATTTCAAAATTTGTAAGGAATGCACACTACGTTTAAAACTGAGAGGCAGTTTTGAAAAACTGAATAAATGATTCCATGACTGAATTACTACTGAACTAATTCAACCCACACATCCCCCACTCCCCAAAAACAGGTACTCAGATAACTTGAGAGATGATACATTAGAATATCATTCTAAAGGAAAGGGTAAAATGAGAACCCATTTTGATGCATGAGGAAAGAATAAAGGATTCAATTAAAAATACATATGTATACATATATACACACATATATACATACACATACATGCAGAATGCAAAATACATATGAAAATAGATACGGATATTTCAATTTCACAAAAGGGCAAATGCCTAAACCTCAGATGGCTTACATTACCTGGAGCCAATATTTGCTTTGCATGACAGTGGATGGAAGATAGATGGGAGTTGTGTGGTCAGCACCTTCAAATGTTGCATACAGATAGTAGTATCAAAGTACTGGGTATAGTAGAAGACTGGTGTTATACACTTTCACAGTATTTATTAATTTGTGTAAGGTAGCCTTTTCTTTTTTTCTCATAAGTGAAAGTATGTAGGCATTATATTTATTATATAAAACTGAATGTTGAATATTTGTTTTCATGGGCTGCATGTTTTTCAACTGCATATCTAATTTCAGAAAAATTAAACTAGATTTGAAATGAGATAAAAATTCTAGCTTTCAAATAAGGGTACCTCTGAGTATTAATGGAAAACAAGGTTGAGTTATTTTTCATGAAAGGAAGAAAAACAGCAATTCAATAATGGATATGGTCTTTTATCTTTTTTAACTTTCCTGAGAATTCAGAAAGTGGCAATTTTATAGAAAATCACCCTTTGACCAGAGTTATGCTAGGAAAAATTTGAATAGAAAGTATCTTTATACCATGTTATTTAAACAGTATTAATTTAATTAATCAAATTGTATACTAATTGGTTGGTAATACTGCTTGTCTTAGGCAGATAATGAAAGGGTGATGCTTTTCTAATATCCTCATGAACATAAAAATAAAAACATGCTGTTTATAGACATGGGAGAATTGAAATGTTCATAATATCAAAATAAAACACATTATGGGAAATGAATTTTTGAATTCTAAACTCTCTTTTATTTAATGTTTCACAAACATTTATTTTAAGTAATATATTGTAGGAAACCAAAATAACTTACTCTTAAAATGTGTGTGTGTGTTTATGCACACTGTTTCTCAGTAATGAATGCTTTGAGGGCCACAATATCAGAGGTATGGAGTAAAGAAAGTTCATTAAATACACAATTTCAGAAGCTCAAAAATAAATTATTATGGAGTTTTGACACTGTCAAATTTTAGAGTGAGATTTTCTTAATCATTTTGATTATTTTACTGATTAAGTTGCAATTTTCTCTTATTGATAAAGTTTTGGGTATTTTAACAATGCTATATTACTGTATATATGACATAAATCAAAGGAAAAATGCAAATATATAATAGGGAACAAAAAGAGGAATATAGAAGTCACGAAACAAGTTCTACTGACAGCTCTGCTGTTACTTAATACACAATCTTGACTAAGTCTTAAAATCTTTTTCATTTTATATTGCTGGGTTGGCAAATGAAGGTATAGACCTACAGGGCCTCTGCAGCACCTTCTAAGTCTCATTATAGCGCTATAATTTTACAGATGGTTCCTAGCAACCAGAAGTTAGAAGCAAATTATCTTAAAATCTTAATAAAAATTCAAGTAGGATTATCACAAAGCACTCTATTTCTACTTACTAACAGAGATATAATAATAAGGAATTATTATCAAAAATAATAACGTTGTCTGTGGATTTTATCCCAGAATATAATTGCTGGGGATTTCTCTTCTTGCTATAAATTAACTGAAATAAATGTTATATACCAAAATATATTCATTAAAACTTTATTTATAAGGGGCAAACAAACAACTTATATTGCTCTAAGCATTCAATGATATGACTATGTTCTAATGAATTAGGATACATCAAAATGTATTTCGATACTATGAAAATAAGAAAAACTCCATAGTAACAAAACACATTTTATGACAATGTGCAAAGTGACAAAATCAAAATATAGGATGTTATTTGTACATTGATCAACATTAAGAAAAACAGGAAAGTGGAATGACAATATATTCTGCATGAAATATTTAAATAGTTAAAAATCCAGAATATCCCAGGAAATGGGGAATTTTGATACTATCAAAATGTATGTAAGTATGAGAAACCTAATTGTTGTATAAGTTTAGCAATTGCAGATCTTATATCACAGTGTCTTGGAAATCAAGAAGAAAATAGCAGCAAATTTGTGGTATCCTGGACAGATGTATATCACACTCTACCATTCTTTTAACTATCATATCTTTTGTTTTATCTCTTTCTAAATGTCACTGCAAAAATAACCCATAGTAATATAGACAGAGTTTATTTCACTAAAACTAGGGTAATACAGACTAATGTTCATCAGTGAGAAAAGAAAATTGCTATTTTTATTTAATTCATGCAATCATTTAATTATGACATAAGTCTCTACAAAAGTTATTTTGAATAACTTGAGATTTGTGTCTACATTTACATATTAGTATTTTGTATTATATATGCATAGATTCATATAAATGTACTTAAAATTTTATATAGTCTATAGGAACTCTATATTCTATTATGTAGGCTTATATGTAATAGACAACATTCTATATGTAAACTAATATTTTCCATATACTGTGGTATATTTTATTAATATTTTATTTCATAAATATTTCCTTCTATATTTTGTTATGCATTATAATATATATATTATATATGAGGATATTTGTGTTTATGTACATTCTAATCTAATACACATTTATATAAAGTCCATTGAATCCACGTAAATATTTTGTGTGTGATAGATACTGTTAATGTTCCCGTTTTAAAGGAAATGAAATTAAGCCTCAAATATTTTTAGCTTTTATAGCTCATGCAGCTGCTAGGACCCAAAGCTTGTACCGTGTATGTCTGACTCAAGACAATAAACCAGAACTCTATTATTCTCCTCAGTGTATTCCCTCAACAGCACTGATCCAATAAGTTAACTATTCCAAAGTAATCCTAACCTATGCCATTGACTTTTTGAGATTAAGATTTGAGCAAATGATACAGAGCCAGAAAATAAAAATAAAGGATACGAAAATGGGCATGATAAAGGCAGAGGCGTTGTAAGAATCCACATGTGATTTGATCAGTCTGTTATTTAAAATTCAAAGTTAACATACTCTATTTTTTTATATTTCATATATATGCATATTTTTGCTCAACTTTTCTCAAATATGCATTATGTTTTTTGGCTTAGTTGTCACTATATGATTATTATTTTATTTTAAAAATGTAATCTCAAGAATAACAGGGCCTTCATACTTTAAGAAGAGGTAGAGATATGAATTGGGTACAACTCAGTAAATTCCAACCAAATTTCTGACATCCTTAAATTAGGTAATTACATTCCATGTCTAATAGGTTATAATCTAAGAACCTAGATGAGTGTATTTTTATCCTGTTTTTCAACTGTTTTTAATATCACTAGATAATATTAATGTTAAAGAAGGGATGGAAGATATGGCCAACAAGAAAGGATAATGTTGAGTATGTGGGAAAAATAGACAAATGTTTAAATTACAAGATGTTAATTGAATAATATGAGAAATACAAACACGCACATATCACTCATGAGTCTTGCAAAGTGTAATCATTTTGGTAAATTCTATTTTAAATGTTTGCTAGAATACAGTATATGATCCTGAAGAAAACTGAAATATGTTTCAATTTATAAAAGAAAATTAAATTTAAAAAATTAAACCTCTAAACAAAAGCTATGAACACCATGAGAGTATTGAAAGTCTCTTTGCTTGTCTTACCAATTTCAACTAATGATTGTGGTCTTGTTTAAAGATCACATAAAAATATGTGTTATATATTAAAATCCCATATTTAAATTCTATATAAGTCTAGCAGCATATGTGAAATTATATGTTTTTATGCAGAAAACTTATTTTAAAAACTCTCATAGGTACATATATGCATGTGGTTTGTACACATATACAAGAAACATGTGATAAGATATAATATGTATATATCTAATAATATATTTTTACTAAAGAATTATATGGGTATAGAGATTCAGATGAGATAAAAAACAGAAATATATAGATACATATAGGTATAGATAGACATAAGTATACATAGAGGGGACAGAGATTGAGACACAGAGAGAGAGACAAAGAGGTACAGAGACAGATCGAGATAAGAGATAGAGGCAGCATGCCCATGAGCTTTCTAAAAGATTATCTGTGCCATGTTTTGGGGAAGTTGGGCTCAATTAAGAAAAACATATCGGTAATCAAGGAAACATTCCATAAGCTGCAGTTGAGATTTGTTTAGTTTTAGAAAAATCAATAATACATTAAACACCGAAGGGCTGACAGCACTTGATAATGAAATAAGAATTAATCTAAGTATGTAACAAACCAATTATACATTTTATCACATAGTAAAAAATATTCTTAAATTGCTGAATTCTGGTATTTAAACAATAATGTTAGCTGTATCTTTTTGCTGGAACTGGATTTATATTTGCTTTCAACACTGCAAAAAAAGTAGATCAATACTGGTAATAAATCTTTAAATGCTTTTTAACCTTACAAGCTCTTTATAAGCTGAAGGATAATCAATAAACACGGCAGAAAAATGGCTTGTGATTCATCTTTTAAGGCGGTGCTACTCTATGACATAATGCCAATATCTCTGAATATAAATGCCAAGATCAATTTTGCTTCTGAAAGATTATTTGAACGGATAGACAGTCTGAAATAATCCCTTTTATTTACAAACTTACTGGATTAATTTTAATCAATATAATACTTAGCTAATTATTTCATCTGTGATATTGTAAAAGAGACAATATTCCACTATGATTTTTCTTCTCTTGAGATACCACTAATGGCTTGGATATGTCTATAAAGCTAATATGAAATCAAGTATGGACTTTCATTTACATAGAATATGGTAAATTAAGCAAAGTTAGTGTATCTGATTCAAGTTTTTATAAAGGACTTCTTTTTCAGACTCGAGACAATGCAGAGAGTAAACCAAGATTTTTATATCTGTTTTTCCCATGAGCACACATTTTATATCACTTTAACAACTTGTTTAAAATTAAATTTTACATTTGTATTTGATTATATTGATTTTTATAAAATGTTATAACAGTGAATCCCATAGATAGTTACATTGAGGCAAATAATTTTTATGATTTTAAATTCCTAATATAGCAATAACTTGGATAATAGAGTTAAGATTTCATATTTGCTTTTATGATTATTTCCCAAGTGATTAAGCTTATGAATTTTTCAAAAATCATTAACTTTACAGAGTAAAGAATGAATTTTAAGGTAAGCAAAAAAGAAAAAAATTTAAGAGGACAGGAGAGCACACGAAGAAATGCAGATGGTGAAATTAATGTAGCTTCGTTACAAGTATATGAAGTTCCCTCACTGAGAGGGGTGGGAAAATAAGTTGTTGACCTAAGTAGTTTTGGAAGAGATGGAGTTTGTAAGACTAAAGAGAATAGCAGTTGCGTATAAACACCGTACTGGAGTGGCTGAAGTTGTTTCCTGCAGGAAGATGTGCTCATTCTGATTCCATACACGTGTACACTAGGATTAAAAAATGAAGTAAATGGATGTCAGAAGGTGGGAGTCATGTTTCTCGTTGCTATAGGGGGAAGTTACAGACAAGTCAAGGGAACAAGTGAATAATATATGTTGACCTAAAAAGAAACTGAAGCCAAACACATAGAGCAAGGATTTATTGAGCCAATATGACGATTGCAACCAGGAAGGCACATAGATAAGATAGTCCTGAAAAATGTGTTCCGAAGCTTAACGTTTTATAATCACAAGAGGGGGGAAGGGTCAAAAGAGAGAGAGAGAAAAAAACGGCCCCATCTAATTACTTCATCAGGATTTCTATTGATTGTACATGACAGAGATTTGAGATCGTTAGTAGGCTACATCCTATATGCAGGTTTCTAGGGTAAGGCTAATAAGAAGTATTCTAGGTTATATTTTATGACTTTCTGGCACCATTATGACTGCTTTTAAGTAAAATGATAGTATTTGCTAGGACAAGTGGGTGTGATTACTCACTTATCCCAGATCTCCCAAGGCGCTATAATTTAGCTTACCTTGTCAGAGCAGATTATTTTGGTTTCCATATGTATGGCAGAAGATTAGATTTGGAGACATCAATATGAATTCATGTTGTTTAGTACAGCTAAATACCATACATGATCCGAAGCTAGAGCCATGCTAACTAATAACTGCTCCTACAGAACAAAAACAAACAGGAAAACAAAATAACTGACAAAAATATACAGAAAGAAAATTTTCCTTGGGTATACAAACTGACGAGAATTCCAGCATACTAGGCAAATGAATGGAAAAAATGTAGACATGGCTTTTTGGAAAAAATAAAATGTATATATAGTACAAAGATAAAAAAAACCCAAAAAACTTTCCGCCTTGTAATTTTTAAAAAAAGTTATCTATGAATGTGAACAGAGAAAAATACTTCTCCGTAACTTTAAAAATAATAAAATAAACCAGAATATGTACTTGGGTGGATGGCTCTAGAATTATTTACTGAGTCCAGATGTACTTAGATAACAAAGGTTGTAAAACATTACTTGAAGACTTAACTCTAGATATCTGTGAAGCTAGTCAAAATAAATAATTCAAAAATGAGGAGTCATAATTTTTATAGGGTCAAGAAATAGTAATCCTTAAAATTAATTTAAGTACATATGTTAGCTGGAATACAGTATAATGCCAATGATAAAATATTCTTGAAAAAAAGATAAGTGATATAAAATAATTTAATTACAATAATTTAAAATCATTTAATATAATTCTATTATCTAACTTATAGGAGTTTATCAAATATAAATAATGGGGAAAAAGTGTGGTAACTTTCTCAGTTTATGTAATTTAAAATTTGCAATATAAAGTTAATTGATCCTTTTAAAAATCATATATTATCATTAAAACGTGAATTTACATATGTATGCACATTTCTAAAAAAATCTATAAAACATTCACTAAATAAGTATTATTTCTGGATTGTAGAATTTTAGTTAATGTTTATTAATGAGTTATACTAATTTGTTTTCCAAATTGTTACTGTATAACACATGGTTTATCTATTTAAAAAGGAAAACAAATATGATTTTGAAGTTAGATAGCTACTGAATTCTAGATAGCTATTTTGAATAATAATATAATATTCATAGAAAATATTTTTGGCATGGCCCAATGGTTCATATGAATCAGTTGTTTATTTTTTTCTTAATCATGCTTTCAGCATTTTAACAAAAATGCTAGCTTTGTATAACCAGGTAAATATATATACTTAATTCTCAAAATGCCCTATTAAATGTGAACAAACAAAGGATCAGGATAGCAAATAATGTGTTAAATAATCCTTAATTAAAATATTTTATGAAGTCGTAAACTTACATGGAAATTTTCTTGAAGAGAAAATGTGATCTTGTTTTAAAATTCTGAGAAGTATTCTTAAGTGGGGAATGCCTCTGTGTGTGTGTATTACATTGGTAACATAATATATCATAATATGAAGATTTCTTAGCAATTCTTTAAGAAAAATCCATTACATATAATACAAGTTTGACATGTATCTGATCATCACAGTTTCAAATAATTTAGTTGAAGAGATGGACAGTTGAATATTACATAACATATATGAAAACATATATATATGTACACATTAATAAAAGTCTACAGATATACACTGAACAGCCAGTTTCCAAATAAAAACAGACTAAAGTTTGAAAAATCAATACCATAGCCTTGTTAGAATGTGGCAGTTACTTATTGATTTTAGACATTTCTCCTTTTTCCTGGAGCTCCATACTTTCCACATTTTTCATTTCTATATTACTTTATACTTGCCACTGGATTTCTTGAATTAAGTAACGTTCTTTTGCCTTTTCATTAGTGTCTTGGTAATACATTAATTCATGTATTTTTACATTTAACCTTTTCCAAAATAAAAAACCTCAGATAAAATATTACTCGGTACTCTGTTATTTACCTGTCATCAGGGCCTGATAGTTCACTTTCCTTATATGGATAATACGTTTTCTACTCTTATAGAAGTTACAATTTAGTGTGAAAATTGGACAACATATAAATGCCAATAAAATTACACACTGTAGTGATTGCCAAAAATATTGAAAATACAACATATAATGGATTTAGAGTACAGGAGGACTTTCAATCCCTCATGAAAGTTTTTTCATAATATTTTCAGAGACATAATACACTGAACGAGCTTTCTGGTACATTTGCAGCATGCTTCCATTATTCATTAGTTCTTAAAGGGTTGGTTATTTAGCCTGTGAGATGTTGACATTCACCTGAACATATGGTAGGCATTCTCCCAATGGCTAGTCCTGTTAACTTATCTACATCTGAGCTACTTCAAGATTCTTCTTGGTGCCCAAATGCTGCACTGGTTGGGCATGCTTGACTTTCACATGAAATGTTAGCCTAACTTTAAACTTGATTTTTTTGCACAGTGAGAATTTAAGTTGCCCTCACTCATTTTGGAATTCATCATTTAATTACATTTTTCGGTAGTCTGATTTTGACCAAAATTTGGTCTCAATTGCCAAAGCTGCCTTGTTACTGAACTTGAGCATCAAACATCAGTAGAATATATTTGTAGAGTCCACTCCTATGTATGCTAAACATTCACTCATGCCCTTGTTTCTATTAATAAAGCTTTTACCTACAGAAAATGCACTCACTCATTTGCAGTGTAAGAAAAGCTTCATCCTACTACTGCATCCAGCTCCAATTTCAGGAACTCTGTTTATGATCAAGTCTTCCTCATTAAATCTTGATAGAGGCATTTATGGCTAAAAGACAAAGAGTCACTCACTGCCTAGATAACCAACGTAAAGAAGAGAAAGGAGAGCAGAAAAAATATGACAGGTTGTGCAAATAGTCACTTAGAAAAAATCTCTCTATATATCTAACTTTTGCAGCTCCTCTCATGAAGAGTTGGAGTCTATTTCCCCAACCCTGAATATGGGCTGCCCTTGTAACTTGCTTTGACATTTTAATAGCATTCTACATTCAAACCCAGGCCTCAAGAGGCTATGAACACTTCTGCTCTATCTTGTAACTGCTACTTGAAAAGCCCAGATAAGTCTTACGGAAAAATGAGAGATCATATGAAAGAGAATCTAGTTGACCCAGCTGACAGCATGCTAGAACAGTGTATATATAGTCAGCTATCCCCAAACACACGAGAGAGTACAGCCTACAACAGGGGTTGGCAAATCATGGCCTGTTAGCCAAATTCTGCTCACGGCCCATTTCTGCACACCCCTAAAGCTAAGAATGTGTTTATATTTGTGTAGTTAAAAAATAAACAAAGGGAATATGCAATAGAGAGCATGAGCCAGGCATGCAAATCCTAAAATGTTTACTATCTAACCTTTACAGGAAAACTGTTGATCCCTAACCTGTTAGAGAAAAGGAGCCAGCTATCCAACCGACGTCTGACTGCACGTACATGAGTGAGTTCTCCAGACAACAGAAGAAAGCTTAAATGAAATGCAAAATTATGAACAATAATATGGTATTTTAAGATACTAAATTTGAGGTGGTTTGTTTTGTAGCAATTGCTAATGCAATCACAACAGAAATTTCTATTCAGAAAATAGGAGAAAAATAATTAAATTCATGAATTTAATTTGGCATTTTTTCCCTGTAAAGAACCAGATGGTTGATATTTTTAGACTTGTAGACTATGTGATCTCTCTCACTACACTTAACTCTGCCATCATAGCATGAAAGCAGCCATATTCAATAAGTAAATGAATGGATATCAGTATGACTGTGTTCCAATATGACTTTGTTTACAACAACAGGAAGCAGGCCACATTTAGCCACAGACCATATTTTCCCAACCCCTAATATGTATCATGGGTTTAGAAGCTATCCCTAGTGGATTGAAAGAATAAAGATTTCTACAAAAAGTGTAAAAGTTTTTTGTTTTTGTTTTGTCTTGTTTTCTTGGTCAATATGCATATTTACTTTCTGCTTATATTCCTTCATTATCCATAGTTCTTAGCTCTGCCATTGAGAGGATTGAGTTCTATACTGTATTGGGAAGACTATGTTTTCTGGGGTTAAACCCAGCCTAACACAGAGTGTTAGCAGTCTAGTTCTTGTCAGCGGGAATGCAACAACCTGGGGATTCCTTTCTGGTGAGGAGTTATCTTCAGCTAGGATTAGGTTTGTTTTTTGTTTCTTGAAAAATAATTTGCCTAACACTTAAGAGATTTCTGCTCCATTTGCTTCCAGTTAATTCACAGCTAATAACTCCAACAAAAAATGCATATGAAACGTGGATATTTGTGTAGAAATCCAGCATCCTGGCCATACTTCTCTAGATTTATGTGTATCCCAGGCCCTCAGTTTAATGATCTTGAAAGACTGTGACATGGCTGTCTGACAAGGGGAAGTTGTTGCCGCATTTATAACTCATCCATTTCCTCTGGGCCAGTTTCATTTATCAATTCACAAAAACAAACAAACAAACAAACAAACAAACAAACAAAAACAAAGAAACCCAGCAGCAGCTAAAAGAGAAACTAGACTTCAATTTTGTCCCAATCTCATCTCCTGCTATTTCTCCCACATAACATCTTGTATATAGAGAAACCAAACTTTCTTGTAGAATTTTACTAAAAGCTACAAAATATGGCCAAAAAGTACTCAAGTGATCTTCAAATTCTGCTGTTTATCTCCGTTTATAAACTGTATCCAGAACCATAATATTAGTAATCAAGGGGCAAATGATTATAATTTGTCTAAATAGTTTGTGATCTCATAATAAGTTTAACCAAATTTACATTCAGAAAAGAGATATTTTCAATGCTCTCCTTTGCACATCCTTTGATCAGCTAATCTTGTCACGTAGACACTATTTCCAGCACCCTAGTCTTGGTACCAAATTCTATAGTCAGTTTCTTCTCACCAATAAGTGAAAGAAAAGCTAATTCAAAAAAATTTTCTGAATATAAGTGAGTACAATTTACCAGGCATACTAATTATAAAACTGGCTTATTGAATGAAAATGAACTGAAGGTTAATATTTCCACCGACTATGTTTAAGCTAAACATAATTTTATTTTTAGATACGCAAATAGAGACAGAGATAGATGTACAAATCTATCATCTTTTGTAAAAAGCAATTATATGGATATTTGGACTAATCTACTTAGGTTTAAAATTGTTTCATCACGGGCTGAGCCCGTGGCGCACTCGGGAGAGTGCTGCACTGGGAGTGCGGCGACGCTCCCACCGCGGGTTCGGATCCTTTATAGGAATGGCCGGTGCACTCACTGGCTGAGTGCCGGTCATAAAAAAGACAAAAAAAAAAAAAAAAAAAAAAAAAAAAAATTGTTTCATCATTAGTATGGAGAATAGAATATTTTCTCTTGAAATCCTGGGGGTTTTTTTACCCTTTTTACCCCCATTTTATTCATTTTCTTCAAGAAATGTTATACAAGATAGAATATTATTGTGACATCTATACAACTACATACATGAATGAATTTTTCTCAAGCAGCCTGAAAAGGTATGATACATCCCAATAATTCTTACCAGTAATCAATAAAAGACAATCACAATCAATTTTTTTCTGATTAGATACCAAAACTTTCAAAAGTAGCAATTAACTTTTTTTGAAAAAATTTTCATACACATAAAAATCTTTGTAGTGTTGTTAATCTTCTTTGACTTCTATGTAATATCCTATAGCTGAGAAACAAAAAGAATAAAATGTTCTCAGGATATCATTATATTTTAATGAAAACAAACAACTTGATTTTTTGAATTTTAATCATTTTCCTTCATATTTCAGGGAAAGGGAAATTAAAAAGAAATCTAATTAAGCTTTCTCTCGGTCGTTGACACCCATGGGAATACACTTCAGAAGAAAGCAAAACCATCTGTTTTCACTTTGCAGATCTGGAAATGAGCACTGCACACCTGAACTGCCAGCAATCGAGCATGTTGCAAAAGAACCACTGTTTATCTCCACCAAGAAGACAATATTTTCACTAGATTCCTGTCAGATGTGCAGGAATATGACTAGAGATAATGCGGCTTCACTGGAGTGAATTAACAATACATTTATAAATATAAATAGCTAAAAACATTCATTAGCTTTTGCAACCAATTCACTTTGTAAACCGCGTAATGTGGATTACAGGTGAGTTTACTCTAGTCTATAAAACTTTCAGGAAATAACCATCAGAAAATTACAGAGCTAATTATCTGGGGTCCTTGATTTTAAGTACGAATTAGAATGTAAAGATAAACTATCATTTTATTTGGTGTGTTTCTCTATGTTACAAGAGTGTAGGAGGCAAAGGACAGGGTGACAATCAAAATTAAATTTAGTACTAATGCTGTATACAGTATTGTCACTTGATTTGTAACTCTGCTTTCCCAATAACTTTCCGTAGATACCAAGCTTGCCATTGCCTGATGCTTGGTTTGGCAATATTACAACACCATTAGTAACTTGGTGACATTGCACAGTGACCAGTGAGATTTGAAGGATGCCCCCTGGTGTTGCATTTATATTTGTTAATAAATATGGATCTGTTGGCTCCGTCCAACTTACCAGACAGTGAGTTCTATGCCTTCTAGCAACAACCCCACTAGAGAGAGTATTTTTTTCTGTGTAAGGCCTGATGATCAGCTTTAAAGTTACCCAGGAAGCTTGTGGACCCTGATGATAATGGAGTTGCTTCCTATCTTCTCTGATTTCCTTGAGTTCTTGAGCTGGACACTGAGTTCTGGTTCCCAATATGATTTTAAGTATGCGTTGTTAACATGGTGTTGAAAACAGAGTAAGAGCTCAGTCAAAATTTGTTGAATTAATATGTGCATGTGAGTGTATGCATTTGTGTATGTCTACACATATGTACAATTATTTACATGTATTGAATTTTCTTTCAGGAATTTTAGAAATATTTCATAATTTGTTGTAGCAATGCAAGGAAATACTGATAAGATAAAAAGACCGATATATTGATTCAAAACTTCTCAGAACCAGCTTTACCTTAAATTCTACTGCTATTTTTATAAATTAATTTGCTAACATCTATTTTTCCTTCACTAAAGTGAAACTAACTTATGATATAAGACACACATCTTATGTCAACATCTTGATGATTTTAACATATATTTACATCCAACTAACCACCTCAGAAACAAGGAAATTATACTTCTAGTAACTTATCAGGCAATTTTATGCCTTCATTCTGGGTAATGATTTCCCAAAGTAACCACTTTTATACTCTCTACAATCATATGTTAGTTTTCTCTATTTTTTAAGCTCATATAAATGTAATTATGCTGCATATGCTATTTTACATCTCACTTTTTTCACTCAACATTGTGAATGTAAGATTTGAGTTATTGCAGGAATCAGTGGTTTGCTGTTTTTATTACTTTGCATTCTTCCATTACATTAATATATCATAAATTATTTGTACACTCCATTCATGGTGTATATTCAGTAGTTATAAGTTCCTGTACAAAATTTTTAGACCTAATAGATAATTGAAGGGCTTTTCAAATTCTTTTACCAACTAAACTCCTACCAGTGAGTGTTCCAGTTATTCCATGTTTTTGACAACACTTAGTATGTCAATTCTTTTCATTTTATCCACTCTGGGGGTGGATCACATATGATAATTATCCTTATATATTTATTGGCCATTCATAAAATCGCCTTGGTGAGGTGTCTATTGTATGTGTTTGCATATTTTGTCTGTTTTTCCTTTATTGTTTTGTAGCCATGCTTTATATTATCTGCATATTTTATGTATGAATTGCAAATTATTCTCTTAGAAATTTCACTCTTTAACTATGTATTTCTTCAATGGCAATTCCAATTTTAATGAAGTTCAACTTATCAATATTTTACAGGTATTCTTCCATGTATTATGTTTTCTGTAAGATATTCACCTACGTTTTCTTCTAAGGGCTTTATTCTTTTTCCTTCTATTTATGTCTGTGCTCCATTTCAACTTAGGTTTTTGTGTGTATCTGGTAACTATATATGCATGGTTCTCTGGACTCTATGAGCTATGATCTATTTGTCTACACATACTCAAATACCAGCCTGCCTTTATTGCTACCTTTAAAATCATGCTTGATATCTGGTAGTATACATTCTTCAGCTTTGTTTGTTTTATAAGGGCTGTGTGGCTTTTCTGCTTTATATAGATTTTTTGAATCAGTTTGCTAAATTCCATGAAAAAATGCAGAAATATTGATTAAAATTATATTTAATCTATAGACCTACTTAGGGAGAATTAATATCTTAAATTGTACTGTGTTTCATTCATTAACATCCTATAATATTTCTAAATATATTTATCTTTTTAATTTATCTCAAAAATGATTTATAGTTATTAGTGTAGAGATCTGACATACTTCCCATGAGATTTACCTCTTGATATTTTTCGTATTTATAAACAAAATACTTACTCAATTTTATTTTATAATTTTTGCTATAACATAAGATAAAGTTGATTTTTGTCATTTAACTTAAAATCAGTGATTTTGCTAAAATTTTTTACAAGTTCTAGTAATTTAGTTAGGAATTATTCTGTTGTGTGAATTAAATAACTGGAAACATCAACTATTATATTTGCAAGCCAAGATTAATCCAACATCCTATGTTATATAAAAGAGTCATTTATTTTTTAATTAGTTTGTGTTATGGTTTTTTGTAATAATGGCAACATGAACATAATTTTAGAACAATTTATTTGAACAACAGTTTTTTCATTAAAAATATTCTTCTGTAACATTCTACCCTTGAATATTTATCTGTCTATCTGTCTATCTATCTATCTATCTATCTATCTATCTATCTATCTATCTATCTATTTATTTATTTTAACTATGTCATTTTGGCTTATAACTTACTTTGGTTATTTATCTTCCTTTTGTTTGAAATACATATATATTCCTTTCGAATACGTCTTTTAAAAATATTAATTGACCTTAAATATTTAAAGAAACATAGTAAGATGATTTGGTTGAAAATAACTAATTTGTAATTTGATATAAATAGTGAAATAGAAAGAAAAATAAAGAAGGCATATCAAAATTGTGTAAGTCTTCATCAGTGCTGTAACAATTTACTGATTATTCTATAAGAATACAGGAAAGTATATTTGCTACAATTAGTTTTAGAAAGATAAAGATTTTTCTTCTTAAAGAATTTCAAGTTAAGCTACTTGGGATGGAGTGATAGATTTTAAGAAAGCTGAGTATGGTGAGAATTTCATAGGGGAATGATAAGGATAAAGCCTAGAGACAGCAGAAAGCTTTGTTTTGCGTTACATCACGTATCCCCGTATGTTATGCAGAGTATCTCCAAACAGGTGACTCCAAAGAATCAACAATACTCTAGGTGAATTGATAGCTTAGAAACTTAGGGGAGTGTAATTCTGCGTCCAGAATCTTGAAGGACATTTTGAGACTTAGAGAAAAGAGGTGATATTCTCTATACCCTTGTAGATATATTGGAAATATCTTTGCTACTAACTCCAACCAATAGGAATTTGTACCACACTCAATAATTTCTGGGAGGCAGCAGTAGTTGAGAAGATACCAGACAAAGCAGGTTAGGGAAAATGGTAAAATAACGAATAATTTATTCTATTTTTGTCTCATCCACGAAAATTTGTATTAAGGTCCTATCCACAGTTGTAGCTCTAGTTAAATTTTCCAAACTCTGATATTTCAGTAGTGTTTCAAAAGAACATCTAGATATACACAGCATCAGGTGAATTAACCTGAGTCATCAAATGTCCACAATTTCCATATCATGATTTAACCAAGCCCATTTGGAAACATAAGCCTCCATAGGCCTCGGTTGCAACTTGCTGGGTTATCCAGACTTCTCATTAGTTTAGAGGATTCAGGAAAAAATATTAAAGGAGATCTTTCAAAATAATTTTACCCAAGCTCTTAGAAAAAGAGAAGAAATGTGTTAGGGATGAAGGAAAAAAGTCCATAGTGCCCTTTGATTTTTACCTAAAGCAAAGTTAGATTATTTGTACAAAAGATCTACCTATGGTGTAAAAATGAATTTGCCAGAATTTTATTTTAGGCAGTATGTGGTGCCAGTTTGGAATGCATCCTTGATGGTCTCTGAAGCCTAACTGTGAACAAAACTTTCTCTTATACGTCAGGAGAAGAGTAGTATCTTTGGAAAGCAAGAGCGTAGTGAACAGAATGATGGTAGAAGGTGTGTGGTGAATAGTACACTTTTTTGCTTTACTTATCCCTCAGTATTCAATAATAATTTGCAAAAATTAAAAACAAAATCCTGAAGCAACAAAGATTTGCTTCAAGAAAAATCTTGAACAAAGATTTTCTTAGCAACAAAATATTTGCCAAAAGTTCTTTTCAGAAAAATGTTTTGTTTTAAATATGCCAGTAAAACAAAACAAAACAAAACAAAACAACAACAACAACAACAACAACAACAACAACAACAACAACAAAAGTAGAGAGGTCCCATTGAGAATAAATGTAAATTAGAAAGAAGTACAGTGTGTAAATAGCCTAAATCAAAGATGTGATTGGAAAACTTGAGCTGTCCCCAGAGTTTAATCAGATCCTCTCACATCACTGAGAGAGTGGTTTCTGTATGACATCAGAGCATCTTAGCTGACCAAAGATGAGTGAGGACATAATGTTCTAATTAAAATAGTAGAACCTAGAGGACATTATGCCAAGTGAAATAAGCCAGGCAAAGAAAAACAAGTACAGTATGGTCTGTCTCGTATGAGGAATCTAAAATCGTCACTATTCATTGAAGTACAGAGTAAAATGGTGGTTAACAGAGGCTGTGGGGAGGACAGCGTGGATGAGGAAAGATGAGATGTTAGATAAAGGTAAAAAGTTTCTGTTAGGAGAAATAAGCTCTGGTGATCCGTTGCATAGCCTGGTGACTATAGTTAATAATAATGTATTGTATATTTCATAACAGCTAAAAGAGAAGATTTTAAATGTTCTCACCACAAAAATATGATAACTAGTTGAGATGATGAATATATTAATTAGCCTGATCTTTCCACAGTGTATACGTGTATTGAAACACCATATTGTACCCCATAAATTTATACAATTATTTTTTGTCAACTATAAAAAATAAAATAAAATTTTAAGTATTAATATGATACAAACAACAAAACTAGTGGGGAACATACTGATTTGCAAATTCAGACAACTTTTTTCACCCATATCACTGGAATAAATGAAGATCAAGCAGCCGTAACCAAAACTACTGATTCTAGCCCCAAGTCCTGCTCAGACTCTGCAGCTCAGGATGGGGCTTCCCGTCTTCAGCCCGCTCTTCTTCTACTGCTCCTGCTAAGTCAGGCGGTCTGCAGAGTTACCACAATGGCAAGAAAAAAAAGGGAGAGCAGACCAAAGAAATTCTTTATGTGATATCAAGCTCCAGTGATAGAGCTCAAGTGAGATAGTGAGTCCATATGTACAGTGCCACTGCCAATTAACTGAACAAAATTGTAAAGAATTTTATTTGATAGTGGCAAAAATAGAAATTATGAAATTACAATTCTGAGCAAATTTCCCTTGTCACTTTTGTTTCATGATGAATAATCTCACCATCCTTTTAAAAAAAAAAGTAGGTTAAAATAACTTTTCATGAGAGTGAGGATTATGAATATATTTTTTAAATATTTTGAGTTTATAAAAATGCATAAAAATTAATTTTATTTGGTCTGAAATTTTATAACTTTTTGAGATGATATTGTAAAAAAAAAAAAAGTTTTCCAAACACAGGGGTAAAGCCCAAATGTCATGAATGCAAACTTTGAAAATAAATGCCTTGAAGCAAAAGAAAAAAAAAAATGTGCATGTTATATAAACATTTATTACATGATGAAATTTGATACAGGTGTATTTGCAGATTTATTTGATATTTTTAGTTTCTTTGATGAAAATATAATTTAACAGATCTCTTTCAATGGTGTGAACCTTTAAAGAATAAGTAAGATAATATAACTAACTGTTTCTGGAATCCAAACAGCACCATTCTTCCTGGGCTGTGAAACTGAAAGGTGAGTGGAAAATTCTCATGGTAATTCTGCAGATCTATAAGGTGTCATCTCACAATGTATTCATTGTCAATTTATTCTAAGCACAATTAAATGAGTAGTTAAACAAGAGTAAAAACCTTTCTTGATCGAAATGTTTTCAGTAAAGCTATGTCATAAGAGATACTTAGATTAAGAGAGAAATTACATCAATACCAAGTTCATCAGTGAACAGATTATTAAAATTCATTTTAAAAAAGTCTTACCAAAGAAGTCAACTAAAGCAAACAGGAGTTTATAGGAACTGGTGGCTATAGATCTGGCACTTGTTTTGAGCCATTTTACATCAAAATGTTGACTTTCAGGGAGAATATTGTTATATTGTTCCACTCGTCTTTTTACCAAAGATGAATGGATCAATCCCACAGTCCTCTGTATGAACTGAGTAACTCCACAGTGTTTTGAGTGTGGACTTTTCATTTTAGAGCACATTAAACTCCATTTATAAACCCTGGTTTTCTTTAATTCATATTGCATCTCTCCTTTTTTTGTTAGTGGGTGCTGCAATATCAATCACTTCACAAACCCCAGTGGCTTAAAAAAAAAAATTAAGTTTGTTCTATCATTCACATTACAAATTGGCTGAGGTTTGGAGGCACATGTCTTTGCTGTTCTGAGATTCCAGTTGAAGGAGCTGGCCTTGTAAAGGACACAAATGTCTCCTAGTACAGGGAAGACAATGAATGGTGGACCAGATACTGGCTTTTAAAGCTTCTGCTCAGACATGCAAGTACCACTTGAGTTTGCATTCAAGTGGTCAAAAGGCCGATGACACAGGAATTATAATTCTAACAGAGAAGAGAGAAAATAGGAACAATCATACAATCTACCACACATAAAAAAGCTAAAAAATCTGTTATTTAATGTTTCATGTCCAGAGTTAAACACACATACATATTAAATGGGAGAATAAAGTGCGTATTTTAATTAAAGTAAGCAGAGAAATTATATTTCCAAGTACTCTGTGTATATATGTATGCGTTTTAATGCCTAGATAATATTAAATTTTAAATATGTATGTTTTCTAGAAATTTAAACAATTTTGAAGTGAGCATCCTTATATGAGTCTATCTTGCCACATCCTAATATATCAACACCTCCCCAATGGTGGTATTACCCACAGCAGTCATTTTAAAATTTGATAGATATTGCCAAAATTTAGTCCAGGTAAGTCATACCAATTTGCATACCCTCAACCTTATATGAGAATCATAAATTTCCCAGACTATTGTCAATATGGAGTGTTGAAAAATTATATCTTATTTTAGTTTTACTTTGCATGTATTTTACTATTTGTGAGATTGAGTTTCTTTTACATGATCGCTGGTAAATTGTGGTCTTTCTCTGAATTGCTAGTAGAATCAGACTCTTGAGTATTTTGTGGAATGTCATAAACAGTTAGGTGAGTTGAACTACAGATTTAATAATAAACCAAGCTGCTTATTTTTTTTAGGACAGTAGAAGATTTGTTCTTCTGTGAGTATTACTTATTGAATTAAAAAATAACCAGAATATTTAACAAATATTTTTTAGAAAAATGATACTTGGTAGACTACACTAAGAGAACATACAGATTAAATGTGGACACAAAGCATAAATATTTAGAAGACTGACAATATTGTGTTCCAATTAGCAGTCCAATTTTTGTAGACAATTAAGTGGTTCTAATCAAGGTGTTAGAGGCATTTTGTGTGGTCAGTTGTTTAGGAATTCTTGTTAAGGAGAAGGTAACAGAACCTTTCCTTGTAAGACAGTGGAATATAGATATATGAAGAAAGTCATCTTTTATATGTGGTACTATCCATTATGATATAAATAAAACATTTACTTATACTACAGGAATTACTTAGTAATGCTCAAATATGCCACAAGATTATAAATTTTAACCTAAACGAATAATTAATACATATTATGCTATTTAACCTTAAAGGACTTAAAATGTAGTTTAGACATTACTAGGACAATGAAACAAACGGATGGAATACAAGAAGAATCAAAGTGACAAATGAGATACCAATAATGTGTTATCCTATGTAAGAAGAATAGGAATTAGTTATTTGAGTGAGGCTTTAAGAATGAGAAGTCTCATAAGTGAATATTGTTGGAAAAGTCTCAAATTGTAGAAGATGTCATAAATATAGATAAAAAGTTTAAAAATATGTGTAAATAATCAAAAGACATAATAAAAAATGCTGGCGAGGATGCTGAAAAAGGGAACTCTCATACACTTTTGGTGAGAATGTAAATTATTACAGCCATTATGAAAAACTGTATAGAGGTTCCTCAAAAAAACTAAAAATAGAGCCACCTTATGACCCAACTATCCCACTACTGGGTATGTATTCAAAAAACAGTATATTGAAGAGACACCTGCACTCTCTTGTTAATTGCAGCATTATTCACAATAGCTAAGAGATGGAATCAACCTAAATATCCATAATCAAATAAATATATTTTTAAAATGTAGCATATATACACAATGGAATACTATTCAGCTATACAAAAGAATGAAATCCTGCCATTTGCAGCAACATATATGGAGCTAGAGAACATCATGTTAAGTGAAGTAATCCAGGCACAAATAGACAAATGTCACATAATCTTGCTTATATGTGGAATCTTAAAAAAAAAGAGAGAAAAAAAGTGGTTCTTCTAGAAGTAAAGAGTAGAGTAGCGGTTAACAGTGACTGGTGGGAGGGAAGGAGGAGAAAAGATGTTAGTCAATGGGCAAAAAGTTACAAGTAGATAAGAAGAATAAGTAAGTTATGGTGTTCTAGGGTGACTCTAACTAATGATATTGTATTATATACTTCTAAATAACTAGAAAAGAGTACCTCGAATGTAATCACCACAAAGAAATTAGTACTGCTTAGGTGATAGATATATGCATGTATTGAAAAATCACACTATAGCCCATAAATCAGTACAACTAAAAATAAATAAATAAAAATCTATGAAGTTTCACCTATGGCTAGTTTCTAGGTTCTGAGAATACAAGGATACTTCCAAAAATTCATGGAAAGATTTGTGTTATTTAATTCTATTTATCTGTGAACTTTTTGAGGTACCCTCATAGAGAAAAAACAAAACAGATAGACTCCCTCCTTCCTGTCCATCTATCTATGAATAGATGGACAAATAAATAAGGTATTTTTAGATAGTGATAATGGAAATAAAGAAAAGAAATTGTAGGAGATGCCATAAAAACATAGGTAAAAATGAAAAAATTTAAAAATACTGTATGTCTGAATAATGCATTGAGATTAAGAATGAAGTCTTTTTATAAAAGTTTTATCTTGTTTTCAATTGACACAAAATTGCATCTACTTATGGGATAAAGCATGATGTTTCAATACGTGTATTCATTGTGAAATGGTCAAATCAAGGTAATTACCATATCTATCACCTCAAACGTTTATCATTTCCTTGTAGTGAGAACATTCAAATTCCTCTTTTCCAACTGTTTTGAAATATACAAATTATTGTTCACTATAGTTACCTTACTGAGCAATAGAACACCAGGACTTGTTTTTCTATTTAACTGTAACTTTATACCGGTTAGTTAACCTCTGCCCCTCCTCCCCCCACACTCCCAAGCCACTAGAAACCACTATTCTATTCTCTACTTTTATGAGATCACCTATTTTTAGTTCCACATGTGAATAAGATCATGCAGTATTTGTCCATCTATGTTTAGCTTATTTCACTTAATGTCCTCTAGGTTCATATATGTTGTCACAAGTGACAAGATTTTATTCCTTTTTAGGGCTGAATAATATTCCATGTGTTTATGGATCACATATTTTTAATCTATTCATCCGTTGATGGACACTTAAGTTGATTCCATACCTTTGCTATTCTGAATAATGCTGAAATAAATGTGAAAGTGCAGATATTTCTTGAACATATTAATTTCTTTCTCTTTGGATATGTACCCAGTAGTGGGATTGTTGATCATATGGTAGTTCCATTTTTAGTTTTTTGAGGAAACTTCATACTGTTCTCCATAACAGCTGTATTAATTTACATGCCCACCAACAGTGTATAAGAGTTCCCCTTTCTCCACATCTGCACCAGCATTTGTGATTTTTTGTATTTTTGAAATAGCCATTCTACCTGGGGTGAAGTGATTCTCATTGTGGTTTTGATTTGCATCTTCCCGGTGATTAGTGATACTGAGAATTTTTTCATGTACTTGTTGTCCAATGTATGTCTTCTTTTTAGGAATGTCTACTTGGGTCTTTTTCCCATTAAAAATAAAAAATGAATTCTTGAGAAATACTCTGGGCAATATTGCGGGTATGGAGTCTTGGCAGTTGAAGTCTATATATAATTTAAAACAAAGCCACTAAGAATTTGAGCATGTGATAAGATATGAACATTGTTATATTATTTTATTACAAACACACATTCAAAAATTAGTAGGGCAAAATAATTAAGAGTTGATTAGCCACGAGGTGGAGGTAAGAAACACCAAGTCAGGGTCATAAAAGGTCATTAAAAGGTCATAAAAGTAGTAATTTGATGACTAGACAACAAGAACAATGGTTTGGAACATGAAATAAAGATAAGAGACAAATGTGAAGGATATTGCAAGGTTACAATCTTGTGATGATAACAGTAGATTCGGTACACAGTTAATGTAAAAGCACTAAATAAAAGAATAATATGAGGCTTTTGAAATTAAGCATTTTAGAAAACATTGTCAACTTTATTAGAAATAAAAATTCAGAAATGATAGTTGATATAGAGTTGAACACATAAATAGTTCTATGAATTTTATTATTCATTTTGACTAAAACAGAATTTACTAAGAAAATTTTCTCTTATAATTTCTTGCCATAGACTCTGAGACTTCAGCATTACAAAGAAACCTTACTACCACTCAAATCCAGTAATCAGAATTATGAGCAAAACTGAACAGTGGAAGAAAGCAATCCTAGGATTGAGGGTGGTTTCTAAAATCTGTCCTAGGAAGCATCAAGTATGCCCATGCTATCCTAAAAAGGAGAAAGGTATATTTACAATAACTTCATGCTAAATAAATTATGATTATATAGAGGGAAAAATCAACACACAATTGCAAATATACTTTGAAACAGTGACAGTATGCAACACATTCCAGTTAGTGTGAAATACACAAAGGCACTTTCTTTTTATACACGTGAATATAATACACGTGATAATAACATGGAACTCATCCATCACATTGTATTATTGTTTTTTTATAGTATACTTAATATATAGTTAATACAATATGTGAAGTTTAGTGTCCATTCATCAAGTTGTGTTAGCAATGTTGTTTGTCATTATTCTATTAAGGTGATATATAATATAGTTCTTAGCATGAAAAGTTCTTAGCATCAAAGTCCATACTGAACAGTAGCATTAAATTTAGGAAATTTTCAAGTGCTTTTTCACACTGCTTGTGAATCTTTCATGTGCCAAGATGTAATAAGAGGCTCAGAAATATCCATTGAGATTCAAGAATATCCATAAGGGAACATTATGAATGTAATATTTTTGGAGTTCTGAAAGCATTCCCATAAACCAAGTCCCACATGATCCAGTAAATCTACTTTAAGGGTTAACAACATTTTCTACCCCAACTCCCATATAAGGAGAAATAATTCTACCTTGGAAAAAAAAGTAGGTCATGCATTCATCTTCTCAGGATCTGTTTGGTTTTGGCCTCTTTTTACCATGTAGGAAGTTAGAATCCAATTTAGGAGATAAGATATACAAACATGAAGTAGTTAATCAGATGTGCAGTTATCAAACTGTTAGTGCTAATTATTTGAAAGACAATCCCATTCATAGTTGGAGCTAATAAAAACATGATTTTTGAGGAACCTATAATTTTATATAAAAAGATATATAAAAAACAACCAAAATAATGAGGAAGTTGATTCATAGTATAGAAATTGATGTTTTCTTGCAGATGAGAAATGGGAAGTTACATGAAAGAACGTTCTGGGTAGAATAAAGTAGGATGACGAGTTAAGAGTGATTGTAGTATTATTAGCTTACAGTAAAAAGATCATCTTGTTTCTAAATGGCACGCATGCTGTTTTAAATGGTAATTATAGGAGAATAGAAAATATAGAGTGAAATTCTTTTTAAAAAAATTAAATCTGTAGAAATCTGTGAAGCTATCTGAAGATGATTAGTATGATATAGAATGGTTAAATTATTATTTTGGGTTCAGAAATATGTCAGTGTTTTTATCGGTAGGAAAGCAGCTACAGGGAATTAAAAAGAATAATTGGTAAGACTCTAGCCTAGGGTAAATAACAAGGTAGGGACAGAGAGACAAAAGCTATTTTGAAGAAATGACCAACGATTATATATAGTTGTATCCTGGTGTCCACGAGGACGACCCTGTCCCACTCTGAATACAAAAATCCAAAGACGCTAAAGTTCCTTGTGTAGAATAACATAGTATTTGCATATAACCTATGCATATTTTCCCATATACTTTAAATTATCTCTAGATTATTTAAAATGCCTAATGCAATGAAAATGCCATGCAAATAATTGTTATACTATATTTTAATTTTTTATCATTGTATTGTTATTTTTATTTTTATCTTTTTTTAATTTATTTATTCTTTTGTCTTTTTCGTGACCGGCACTCAGCCAGTGAGTGCACCGGCCATTCCTATATAGGATCCGAACCTGCGGCGGGAGCGTTGCCGCGCTCGCACTCTCCTGAGTGCGCCACGGGCTCGGCCTGTATTGTTATGTTTTTAAAAATATTATTCATCCACAGTTTGTTAAATCTGCAGATGTAGAAACCTCACATACAGAGGGCCACTGTATTTAAGAGTTAGGAGACACAGCAAAAATTATTTATTTTGAACTTTACATATAAGACAATTTTGGCAGAATGTGGAACTATTTGTATATTGCTAGGAAAAATATAAAACATTAATTGGAAAAATAAATATTGAACAAATTTAATGAAGTCAGAAAAGAAATAAATGGGGGTTCAAGGAGGGAACATGAATTCTCTGAAATACTGATGAAGTCATATCATGCTGACTAGACGAAAATAAAGTTATGAAGTAAATTATAATTGTGAACCTTGAGTTTTGAATCCAGTGACAACTGTACTCTTAAGTCAGTCAATTCAACAGAAAGAGAATATTAAATAAGTAAATTATATATATATATATATATATATATATATATATGTATCAGAGCAGAAAGTCAAGGACACTTGCCTCCCATTTATGATTTAGCTATAGCATATTTTCTGATGTGAAATGGAAATCAAATGAAAGGACGATCCTCTGCAAATTACACATTTAACATGTACATTTAACACGAAGTTTTTTCTAAGTCAGGCACATAAATTGCAAGACCCAATTCCAACATCATAAAACTGCAAAACTCCTGTAGCTGAGAAAAATCACCATATTTTATTTTTAGCATTTTCAATGTTGTCCTGACCAGAAAAGAAAGAAAAAAAAAAGTCCCTGTTTATGGCTTCCATTCTTTTGGTGGAGAAGATTTTATTGCATTTTTGACACTTATTTAGATCAAGACTTTACCCGAAATAGTTTTTTTTTTTTTTTTTCCTGGTCCACTGAGTAGAATGCCTTTTGTGAAGTCATAAAACATGATATATCTAATTGGCTCTGCCTTCGGAAGAGCATGTTTAGTCAAGAAGCAGGAGAATTCCATCTGGTTGAATGCACCTTGGGAGTAGATGGTTTTTCTGCACAACTGATTCAGACAGAACCCTCACAAGATGGCTGAATTGGTTACCAGAGACATTTATCTATATATCTCTGGCATTTAAAACTAGAAATATTACCTTGGAAGCAAAGGACTAGAAATCAACCTATTTTTCTAGTATCTCTACTGTGTGTGTATGCATACGTGTCACACACATATTCATGTACATATATGTGTATGTGTTTACATATGTACTAGATATGTTAAAATAGAGATTTCCTGAAGAGTGCAAATTTGAACTTTTGAACTATTGAAGGAACTGCCCACTAAACCTTTAGCCTTCAACCTTCATATGTGAGAGAGTCATCATGAAGGTGTAAATCCACACCCTAGCGCTGAGTTTTATCTTAAAATATTAATTGAATTTTCTTCACTTCCTTACCTCTAAAAATTAGAAGACCATAAGAACTTACAAATCTTGCAGAATGGCAGGCAATGTTTTTTCTAAATGTAACTTGATATTGATTGTAAGTCAATGTGTGTGCGTGTATGTGTGTGTGTGTGTGTGTGTGCGTGCGTGTGTGTACTTTTAGGATGTAGTCTATTCCACTAGGAATATTGTGCATATTTTTCATATCTGACATTCATCTCTTTTTTACTACATTTTAACAAGTTTTCAAGACCCCTTCTACATTGAAATCACTTTTTTATTCTATGGTATGTTATACAGTGTTCTAAAATGTTGAATAGTTTTGTTGTGTGTTTTGTTTTTTGATTCATGATTCCCAAATACACACACATTCATACACATACATGCCAAATTTAATTTATTTTTCTAGTAGTAGAAATTCATTAAGCATTTATTACAGTAAATATTTTACTAAAATAAACATCGTGTATTTATCTCTTATTCTTTTCTTGCTCTTCTTTGTGTAAGTTTATAGGAATACTCAAGCAAGTTCATTGGTTGCTATTCTTTCTAACCCTTTATTCTGTCATGATTTCTATCAAAATATCTCATTTTATCAAAACTAAGATGTATCTCAGCCTGATGTGTATAGTGTATTCTCATATATATTTTATTGTAGCAAATGAAACAATCAACAAAATGAAAGGGCTCATGAATTTGGAGAGAATATTTGCAAACCATATATTAGATAAAGGGTTGATAACCAAAATATATAAGGAAATCAACCCAATATCCAAAAAAAAAAAAAAAAAAAAACAAGAAATGGGCAAAGAACCTGAATAAAATGACCAATACAGTGAAAAGACATCCTACAGAATGAGAGAAAGTGTTAGCAAAATATGCATCTGACAAGGGATTAATATCTAGAACATACAAAGAGCTCAGACAACTTTACAGCAAAAAACCAAATAATCCAATTAAAAAATGGGCAAAGGAGATGAATATACATTTCTCAAAGGAAGACATATAAATGGCCAACAGGTACATGAAAAAAAGCTCAACATCACTAATCATCAGGGAAATGCAAATCAAAACCACTTTGAGATATCACCTCACCCCAATCAGATTGGCTATTATAAAAAAGACAGAATAACAAATGCTGGCAAGGATCTGGAGAAAGAGGAACCCTCCTGCACTGTTGGTGGGACTGTAAATTAGTACAGCCATTATGGGGAACAGTATGGAGTTTCCTTAAACAACTACAGATGAAACTTCCATATGATCTAGCAATCCCACTACTGGGGGATACCATGAGCCATCCTGCTATATGGAACTGCATGGGAGTCTGAGTGATACCCCTTGTTCTGCAGGCTACAAAGGGGTCCCGTGTGTGTGGCACGGCTCCGTGGAAGTTCTTGTTTGTTCACCTTTGGTTGCTTGACAAGGCTTCCCAGAATTAAACAGCCTAACCTTTTGGCTTAGTATGGCTTTGGGAAATTCCCTAGAGTTTCTTGAAGGACATGTTAAAATACATCAAAATTAACTGGTTTATTTAATGGGCATTGTCAGTACTAAAGGTGTTTTTGATGCATGTTCCCGGTATGGGTTGGCTCCATTTAATTTTGTTATTAATGTTCCTTGTTAGTGATATGTGCATTAACCCATTGTGGCTGTGGTCATGCTCTTGTACATGGAATTAAGTTATTATGGAATTAAGTTATTATGTTAGATTTCTATCTACATTCCCCCAGGGAGATGGCGGGTCTGGGTGCAGTAATGTTTATAACTAATTGATCATCAACCAGTTACAGATTTCTTTGTTTCTCCCCACTCCCACAGTTTCACTTGATCTACCAAGAACATGTTCTTTCCTTAGTAATAATAAGAATGATATAGTGTGTTTTTGTTAGTTTGAGTAGGATCATTTAACTTTTCACTTTGTCCTCTGTGCTGATCCTGGAGTCTATTGGCAGGGAAATAAAAGGTATAAACATTGTGATTTTGATTATAAGTAAAAATGTATAAAGTATAAACAATATTAAATTGTTAACCATAACTAATCAATGTTATTAAAATTAAGTGTAGTAAGTATAAGTAAGATTTAAAAAAGGTTTAATTGTAAGTTAAGAAGGTTAAGAATTATAGTTTAAACTAAAAGTCTGACGCTCCTGAAAGCCAAGCATGCTGCTATTGTATAGTTTCCTGGCCACAAGCCACAGGCTTTGGGGTGAACTATTGATGAATGAGTGGGTGCTTTTATCACAGCTTGAGTGCTTTGGAACATTCTGATTTTTCTTTTTCTATAGAGATAAAATAACAAATGTTTTGATTAAAAGATAAATCATCATGTAAAAGATTAAGTAAAAAATATAAATAAAGCAAGATTCATGTGGTCATGGTCCACACTTGCACTAGACATCTGTGGTCCACCTCTTCCTTTTCACCAAATCCACACCACCTATTCAGGTCCAACAAATCCTGTGGAGCTGGTCTCTGACAGGGGGATATATCAAAAAGATTGTAAAATATCAGGTCAAAGGGATACCTGCACTCTCATGTTTATTGTAGCTCTATTTACAGTAGCTAGGCAATGGAACCAACCTAAATGTCCATTGATAGATGACTGGATAAGGAAATTGTAGTATATATACACGATGGAACTCAATCATAAAAAAGAATGAAATTCTACCATTTGCAGCAATGTGGATGATTCTGGAGAAAATTATTCTAAGTGAAACAATTTAAGTACAGAAAGAGAAATACCACAGGTTCTCACTCATAACTGGGAGCTGAATCCATAAATAAACAAATGAACAATACAGAGAGGTAGAGAGAAAGAAAGAAACAACAATCAGAGCAATACCTTGAACTTTTAGAAAACTAGAGGTGGAAAGGGAATGGGAGGGGAAGAGGGAGGGGGGCTAATGAGGAATTGGTCAATGGTCACAAAGAATGATTGTGTATTGTAATGATGAATAAGCTAACTATACTGATCTAACCAACACACATTGTACACAATGATGTTGTACCCAACATGTATGTATAATAAAAAAAATTTAATTTAATTTAAAAAATCAATATAAATATGGTTAAGCCAGTGTAGAAAACAGTTTGGCAGTTCCTCAATATGTTAAATATAGAATTACCATATGACTCAGCAATTCCATTTTAAGGTATATATCCAAAATAATTGTAAACAGGGACTCAAACAGATATAGGTATGCCAATATTCACAGTAGCATTGTTCCAAAATAACCAAAAGAGGGAAACAGCCCCCATGACCATCAACAAATGAATGGATAAACAAAATTCAGTATGTACACACAGTGGACTATTATTCAGCCATAGAAAGCAATGAAGTCCATATACACGCAACAACCACAGATGAACATTGAAACTATTATGCTAAGCGAATTAATCCAGACCAAAAAGACAAAAAAATATGATTCCATTTTTAGACAAACTCATTAATACAGAAAGTAGATCAGAGAGGGGCTCTGGGTGAGGAGAAGAGACAGATATTTCTTAAAGGGTGCAAAGTTTCTGTCTGGGGTGATAAAAAAATTTGGAAGTAGATTATGGTGATGACTGCACAACACTGTGAATATAATCAATGCCACTAAATTATACACGTAAAAATGAGTAAAATGGCAAATAGTATGTTTCATATATTTTACCATGAATATGTTAAATAATATATAAGCAAAAAAAGGGAAACATTTTTTTTCCTAAATAATTTCTTGGTAATCAATTTTTTCTTATACATTTCAGCTAACTAAACAATGACAGTCAGCAAAATTAAAAACAGAAAACCCAAAACATACACTGATTTACATTGTTACTGTTGCTGTTGCTTTTTAAGTGAGAATGGTGGCAGAAAATCATTTTGCATTCACTAGAGAGAGCTCTAACCCCACCCTACATCAAAGTGCAGCTGTGCATTCCTGAGAACCACTTCTGCAAGGTTCAATAAATTTTGTTTTCTGGTTTTTGTTTTTTTTTGTTTTTTTTTTTTTTTTTGCTTTTTGCTTGTTTTTGTGGGTGGTCAGTATTATAAACTTCAAATTCATAAAGCAAACTTCACTGAGTAGAGTAGTCACATTGCCTGAAAAAAAAAATGGGAATATAATTAAACAATAGCAGAAGGAGTCAGAAAACAAAAAGACTACTTTTTTAGTAGCTAAAAAAATTCTTAACCACCTGAAAATATAGATCCCCAGAATAAGAAGGGGAATGGTGTCTACAGTGATTTACACTTATGTTTTCATTAGGGCTACCTGTGTGCTGAGATACTGCTTTGTTGGAGAACTGAAGGTACTAAGCATGAAGTGCTGCAAATTTGGAGCTCCTTTTGCTGGAATAGTATCATGCTCCCTGGAGAAGCCGATGCAGCCTGTGCAGAGACCTGGTACATCAACGCATGGGGTGGATCACTATCCACGGGGTAGAGAAGAGACAATAGAGGTGGACTGATCAATCCTTTGTGTTCTCTCTAATTGAATGTAGACACTGAACTGGTCTTCACTTTTGTGGAATATAATGGCCCCCGGTTCCTGGGAATTTGTGAAAGCATGAGAATCAGGAAGGCAATAATAGACTTGCTAACAGGAAGGGGTTGCATATGTGAACAATTATTGAAGGAAAAAACAATGAATGAGACACGTCTGTATCATGAAATTCTGAAGCTCTTCATAACCTCCATCTGCATAAGTATGATACTTTAGGAGCATTGTAAGAAATATCCAATTCTAATTTTTCCTTAGGGCAAGCAGAAATGGAGGAGTGTATCTATTACATAAATTCAGATTACATATACAAGCTTCTTCATTTAGATAATTAACCATAGCTAATGATTTATACTGCATTGTTCATCTTTTGGTGTTATTTGGGTTTCATAATTTTTGCGCAGGTACATATAAACTCATTTATATAGAATATGTGTCATACTTTGTATCTTATGTGTTTGGATGTCTAGCAGATCTATTATTTTTTTAGTTTCCTGGGGTAAAGAAAAATACAAGATTAATATTTTATTTCCAGCACATTCAACACAGACTTTTTAGTTGGATGAATTTTTATAAGAAAATATGTGAAGGTTACTCCTGATTTTTACTGTCGCTTCACTTTTAGCAGGTGGTTGGAAGGACTGAACTCTCTAAATCAATGACAGAGACGGCCATGCCTGCATGCCAGAATGAGATTCTCTGCGTTTCTTTCGCGAAGGTAGAGGCTTCGATCTAACATCAGCATTATTCTGTTGGTTTATGTTCACAGTAGGATGGAGAGAGATGTGATGTTTTTGCATATTGTTATCCCTATCCAGTTATCTGTCCTGCCAATGTCTTCGTTCTTTATTTTGGAAAGAGACATATAATCTCAGTTCAACCAACTAAATTAAAGGCAATATTTTTCCACAATATATTATTCTGGAAATATCTCCATTTTTTTTTTTTTTTGCACTTTTTTTTTAACATAAGGATGTTGAAGTTGAAACTAAATAGTTTAAACAGAAGTGAATACTAAAGTTATTTATAGGTTTAAAAATGCTATTTAAGAATAAATCCTTCTATTTAAAAAATAAATCCTTCTGTTTCTAGCTATGGAAACAGGGAGATTTTTCTTTACTTTCTTCTTCGGAAGTGTTATCCCATTGTGGTATTTATTTGCATTTCACTGATGATTGGTGGTGTTGAGCACCTTTTCATATACTTTTGATGATACTTTTTTTTTTTTTTTTGAGTAAGGGGCCCCACGTTTTAATTTTCCACTGTGCCTTGAGAATCATGTAGCTAACTCCATTCTACTGGGGGGCCCCGTCTGCAAGACTCTGGCAATAACATTCCTTTGCTTTTCCCTCCCAGTGCTCAGGTTGTGTGACTTCCTGTTCTAGCTCATTCATGAACTCATCTCATTTTTCTCTGCTTGCCCTGAAGCTTGTCCAACACTTTTAAGAAGGTTTGCATGGTAATCGCAGCCATAGAAATCCCTGAGATGGGCTGTTTCTTGTGTTGACCCTGCTTGATATATATGTGGTTTAAAATAAAAAAGACAATTGAAGAAAATGTGTATACACTTTGCCTTTGGGCTTCAATAGTTGTGATTAACTAAATAAATGTTGGGATTCTTTGGTACAGTAGTGTCTAGATAACATCAAATGGTATAGAGTATGTTTACCCTCAACTTTACCAATGCGAAAATGTACAGATTTCTTTCACAGTAAAGTTCTGTTGAAGATGATCTCTTTACTGTACATCTCCTCGTGTCACGAAAGTGAGATGTCTTTGACTTTTTATTTCTGATGTTTTACACTGCTTAATGGTTGTTTTTTCATGAAATAGCAACACCACGGATGGTAAATTTTGCAACACGGAGTAGATAAAACATATCCAGATTAAGGTGTAATTTCACGATGGTGGTGTAGTATTTCCAGGGCATGTGCTTATCAGACACAACTCAGTAAAAAGGAGATTTAAATTAGTCCTTTAGAAGACTTGTGAAGGATTAACTTAAATGATCTTTATGATGGTCTGGGGATTGCTAAAACCATGAATATTCACTTGGTGAAGTCATAGAGTCTACTGTATTTTTGAAGTATTAATTTCTTACTTGAATTTAATTGATGTCCTATACACCTCTGCTCTACTAATTCTTCTTCTAACTTTTCTTTAGAAATTGCTGCTATTCCACATTCTAATTTTATTATAAAAGGGTATAAACAAGACAGATTATTCATTCATTCATCTAATATTTATTTATGGAGTGTCTGCTATGTGCCAGTCTTTTCAGCAATGAGTATAATAGAAAAAAATGCTGCTTATATGAGCTTATACCCTATTAGGATGACAGAGAGAGAAGCAATAAATCAAATAAATAATTGTAAAATATATCAAATGGTGATGAAAACTACAAAGAAAATAAAGTAGTGAAAATAGAAGAGGTACAACTGAGAAGAGGAGAAGGAACTGGTTCTATATAAAAGACTTGAACAGAGATTTAAAGTGGGAAAGTAAGCCATGAATACATTTGCTTTACTTGATGGTTTCTTGATGTGATATCTACAGTTTCTGCATCCAAGAGAAAAAAGCTAAAACTCATTTACAAGAAAAAATAAAAGTGAAGAAATTGGCTCCAGTTATGAGCTTAACTGGTTTGATGATGTATCCCATCTCTCTAAGCAGCTGACATGATAGAATGGTTGGGTGGCCTATTGAGGACTCAGTAATAGCACCAGATATTGATGACAACTTGCTCGGGAGCTAGCTTACGAGTGTATGTTTTCACCTTGTGACCCATACAGTGTCATTTTCCCAATAGACAGAACACTTGGCTTTGCAAATCAAAGAGTGGAAGGTTGGTAGCTCCTCTCATTATAATAATCTCTAACTTCTTATTTGTATACTTTTGTTTTTATCTTTGGGATTTACATGTCGAGATACCCTGGTGACCAAAGGGGAAGTGCTTCTGTCAGAGAACCCAAAACAGTTCAATAGGACTTTAAGATAGAACTGCTAACTGGTCATTTTGGGCTCCCTCTACTGTTTTATTAAAAGTAAAAGTGAGACTGAGTACTATACAGGTTGGGATTACTGATTCCGATTATCATGGAAAAATAGTGCTGATGCTACACCATGAAGGGAATTTTGAGTAAATCTGTAAATCAGGGCATTCATTATATTCCTATGCCTATTGGTAAGTATTACTAGAAGACAAACAATTTAGGTAAAGCCATGAATAACTTAGCTCATCCGGGGACAGGAGTTTAGGGTAATGAAATATTGTCAACTGAGAAGACTGCTGAAACTAGAGGACATCGATGGGATAGGGAATAAAAGTTTATAAAGATTTACCATTGCCATAACAACAGTTACAAAGAACTGTAGTCATTATACATCTTATTTCTCCCCTTAAACATACACATACATACACATACATGCTTACAAATATTTACTTATAATTAAAGATATAGCATATTTAGTAAACTTCGTAGTTTGTAATTTTACCAATGTTCCCAATTGCCTTCCCCTATTCTTTTCTGTGAAGTACTGCTGGTGATTCAACTTACAGCTCAGTCTATTTTTTTCTTTTTATTGTGATAAGGTTGATTGTACATATCTATGAGGTACAGACTTGAACATTGAAAACCACGTGGTGCTCATATCAGAATAATTATTATATTCAATAATATATACTATCATTGCTATTCATGGCCCTTTATCCATTCCTCCCTCCCCCATCCCTTTCCGCTTCTAGTAACCCCAGGTGTACTTTTGAAAGTTCAATGTACTATTGGGAACATTGTATCTCTCTTTCTTCCTTGTATTTGCATGTTTATTATTTTAGCTCCCACTCATGAGTGAGAACATAGGATATTTACCTTTCTGTGCCTGGTTTATTTCACTTAATATGATTTTCTCTAAGTTCATCCATGTTGCTGTTGAATGGTAATATTTCATTCCTTTTTATAGCTGAGTAATATTCCATTGTGTATATACACCACATTTTCTTTATACAGTTGTCTGATGATGGACATTAGGTTGGTTCCAACTCTTGGCTATTGTAAATAGATCTGCAATAGATATGGGAGTGCAGGTATTTCTTCAACATGATGTTCCCCGTTCCTTTGGGTATATACTCAACAGTAGAATTGCTGGATTGTTATGGCAGGTCTATCTGAAGTAGTTTAAAGAATCTCCGCACCGTTTTCCATAGTGGCTGCATTAATTTACAGTCCCAACAACAGTGTAGGCGGGTTCCCCTTTCTCCACATCTTCACCAGCATTTGTTGTTCTCTGTGTTTTTGATGACAGCCAGTCTAACTGGGGTGAGACGGTATCTTCATATGGTTTTGATTTTCATTTCCCTGATGCTGAGTGGTATTTTCTTTTAGCGTTTTTTCATGTGTCTGTTGGCCATTTGCATATCTTCCTTTGAGAGATATCTATTCAGTCTTTAAATAACTGGATATCCAAATAATGCCTTTTAAGTGACTTAGAAAAAACATAAAGATCACTTGATGTGGGGAAGAGTGACTTATGAGAGTGCAACCTTTGGTTTTTGAAGAAAACTTGCATCGTTAGGTACAAACAAAATGCAAATTTTAATTGTTCAGTAGCTTAAATTTGGTTTGGGTACTGAGTTAACAGAGGGCTAAATCAGGCTTTTTTTTTTTTTTTTTTTTTTTTGGTCAGCTGAGCATTCCTGTATTTCTATCCAGCGTCTTCTTTGGTAGCGAGAGGAGAATCTGGGAAGAACCTTTCTCAGTATCAGATTTCCTGTAAAGTTCCAGGTCAGATTCTGTCAATGAGAGAGAGTCACATGAGATTCAGAAAACAAAAGAAATGAAGAAGGCATCATCCTCTGAACTCATTTTCAAACAACACATTTGCACACAGCAAGTGAATCTTACCAGTTTGATGCTGCAAGGTGTTAAGGTTGGTACTGTCTGATAACCCCTACTAACTAAAATTCCTGAGTTTCACAAAAGCATCGTTGTGAGCTCCTGAAAATATCCAATTTATAGTGTTGTCCTTTGTTTTTACTCAAAGACCTTTTAATGGTTTGCAATGAGTCTCCAATTACTTGCATTAAAACACTGTCCATTTGGAATACTTAGAGTGGCTTTCATTTTCCTTACCAAATATCAACTAAAGCATCTGTGAAGAGCATTCCAGGCAGGGAATACTGCTTCACAAACCTCCCTGGGGAAGGAGAAGACACAAATTAAGGTTTTCGTTCATTTGTCTTTTGCTTGGCCTTAAATGGACTTTACAGCCTCCTTGAAGGTGTTCTATAAAATATTTCTTTAGGCAGTGTACTTAAATAACGTTTGATGGATTTTAATAGTGGAACCTGTAGACTAATTCTATGCTTCACATAAAATAATTCTGTTTTAACCAAGCAAGGTTCCTGCAGTTTCTGAGCCATTTTCTATGATATAAGGAAGCCACCTCTTATATCTCAGTGTGATGACCAAGCCCCAAGACTCTAGTGAATACACGACATTTTTTAGGCTTGAATGAACCACTGGTATAAAATTTTGTAATTTTCTAAAATGACACCATGACGGTCTTTATCAGTATTTTGACTAGATGAATTGTGCTTAGCATCTAGCACACTAGCATCTACTGTGATTGTACTAAGGAAGCTTATGATCATTAAAAGCCAGTGGGCTATTTGCCAGTGTATACATTGTAACTCAAATAACTGTGTTAAAGAAAATTTCTTGATTAAATTGCATATACTTAGAAATACTCCTTGGTCCTGTAATTTCAAATAATTTCCATAACTGGTATTGGTTGTGTCAATTGTGCATGGGTAAATATTGAAGGCATAAATTCAGCAAATGACCTTCTTAATATGCAGAATGCTCCTGCAGAGCTCTCTGTAGGCTTTAGAAACATTGGTTTCAGCAGAATCCAAGATGTAGTTAATAGGTTTATCTAAGTGTCAGCTAGTTTAGAAATCATAGGATTATGTGTCCTTGTCAATAATTAGTGTAAACATTGCTTAGTCTTCATGCATCACTATGTGGCAGCCATGTAAAAATATGCTATCTTCTTGAATTTAATGTTTGTTTTACAACCACCGTGTGTGAAAAATCCCTGCTTCCAGACTCACCAGGGATCAGGTATATGTTACTTGCAAGTTTAGTCCACTTAAACTTTGAAGGCTTTATCTGGTAAAGAAAACAAGATAATTCCTAATAATCAACATTTTCTCTACAATTAATGCATCTGACATAATGTGCTCTTGGACAGAAATTCAGTCGAAGTCGAAGTCGAAGTCATTGAGAACCAGAGACTCTAATTTGTATCCTAGAGCCTGTTAGCTCAAGAGGTTTTACTCAGGAGAGAAAAGATGGTTCTATGCCTAGTGAGTAGTAAGAGATCAACCTATAACATGTTTGTGCTGTTGGGAATTTTGACCAGTGATTATAATACTTGTTTTGAAATACTTGTTTTTACTATGATCATTATGTCATTTATCTATTAAATATGTGGTAGTGGATATTATTTATTCCTGTCTGTCTCTAATTAGTGGCCCAGTCTTATCTTTTACCACTACTCTCATGTACTCTAGACTCCAAAGAGGTGAATTACCAAATCCCTGTTTGGATTTCCCATGCCCTTAGTTACACCCATTTTGCTCCCAACACCTAGAATAGCTTTTTCTGTTTCATTTCTGCCCGTTGAATGTCACTCATGTTTTAAGAATCCTAATTCAAATTTTATTTTCTTTGTTCAAATAATGATTTTAAAAATTTTCTCTTTCCTTGAGTAATTGGTTAAGCACTTACTATACCCATAACATATCTTGCTTTGTGATATATGTGCAAAAATTAATACCACCCCCAGTAGATTATAATCTACTTCAAAGTGTGGAAGTTGTGTTTTATATATCTGGGCTTTATAGAATACATTATTCCTTTTTTATTATTTCATTTTTAATTGACAGATAAAATTGCATGTTTTTATCATGTTGTTTTTAAGTATATATACATTGTGGATTAACTAAATCAAGCTAATGAACATATGAATTACCTCACATAGCTATTTTTGTGGTGAGAGTACTTAACACTTCCTCTCAGGGTTTTTCAAGAACACAATATACTGCAATTAGTTATAGACACCATATTGTGCAATAGATCTCTAATAGAGAGCACAAAACTAAATCCACGCATTTATAGCCAATTAAATATCAACAAATGTTCAGAGAACACGCAAGAAAAAGACAGTAGCTTTAATAAATGGTGATGGAAAAACTGGATATGTACATGAAGAAGAATTAAATTAGACCCTTATCTCACACTGTATACAAAAATCAAAATGAATTAAAGATTTGCTATGGTTTGAATATGTTCCCCAAATTTGTGGTGTTGAAAACTTCATCCCCCAAATTATATGTTGATGGCATTTGAAGGTTGGGTGTTTGGAAGGTAATTAGGATAAGATAAAGTCATCAACGTGGCCCCCATAAAGGAATTGTGGCTTTATAAAAGGCAGAAGAGAGACCTGAGCTGGCATGCTCATGCCCTCTTGCCATGTGATGTTTTCTGTCATGTTATGATGCAGCACGAGGCCTTTACCAGAAGCTGACCAGATGCGGCCATCTTGGATTTTTCATCCTCAGAACCATGAGCCAAAATAAACCTCTTTTCTTTATAAATTAACCAGTCTTGGGTATTCTGTTATAGCAAGAGAAAAAGGACTAAGATAAGATTTAAATTATTCTTATATTAGGTTCATTCTACACCAAAATGAAAATTCAGGACCCAAGTCAATGCCCTCTTCTCACTGCCCTAACCCAGAGAACACACAGAAACCCATGGGATTGCAATCGCCACATCAAAAATGCTCAGGACTCGTATCAGAGTTGGATGAGAGCCCCATCCAGTTGCCCCCACTAATACATTGCAGCATTGCTATCCTGGAATGAGTACAGGCACCACCTTTTCCTGCATCTACCCCAGAGTATACCCAGAACCTAAGCCTGGACAGTCACTGTGTCAGCTCTTTGTCCAAGCCCCCACTAGAGCAAAGAGCTGTGATAGACCGTGAGACCCCTGCCCCCAGGTGACCTGGTTATTCCCTTGGGCATGAGTAGGTGGAGGCGGTCATGGGGCTGTAGCAGATAAAGACAAGCCAGGTGGAATTTGGGAAGTAGGAGGAGAGAACAGGCATCCAGGTACCCATCCTGAGAGACTGCAGAAGGGGACACTATGCATGTGCAAGCCAAGGATCCAGGCCCAGAGTGTTCACTTCCCCATTGAACCCCACCTTGAAAACTCAACACAGTCACTCAGAGCATTAAACTCAAAGCATAGAACTTTTCTGAGTGCAGGGCCTTGAGTGACCATATTGAAAATGAATTCTGAAATAAATTCACAGTGTGCAAAGAAAGGAAAGACCCACCTGTAAAGAGTGAATAAGTGAGTATTTCATCAAACAGGTCAATCGTGATGAAAATCATTAAATTTCATTAATTTGTAATTGTGAATTATATTGATATGTCATGTATTCACTTCTCTTGCTATCCTTCCAACACTGTCAGTTCTTTCTACATAAAGAGCTTTGCTCTTTCTAACTGAATTACCAGGGATCAATAATAACAGGATTTGCTTGTGGTCAATCATCTTTGTCACTACTTATCTACACTGAATACAAACACACATGACAATTATACACATCAAGTAGAAGTATAAATATGGGCACAAAATTTTTATCTTGTACATAAATACATACAGTTAAATACAGACATGATATGACACAGAATTAAATTTCACCCTCTATATTTTACAACTATCTCATTGCCTAATTGGCTGTGACAGAATAAATATGGCCCATGTGGCCCTAGGCTCAACATTAATTATAAAATACCATAAAACTACTAGTAGTAATGTTGTGTTATATAGTTCTTATGTTCTGATGTATTTGTGCCTTCGCGTTAAACTTTATTCTACAGTTGAATGTATTGCTAGTTTATGTTATCTTTTGTACCTATTAAAATTCCATGTGCTTACTATTTTGATGTTTCACTCTAATCAAACCTTTATTTATTCTATGTTAATTTACCTATTTTTTTCAGAAAACAAAATTAAAGCTATCAAGCTTATTATTTGAAATTGGGTCAGAATACATGTCATAATTACTGTGAATAAGTGATTTACTGGTGACTGGTATGTGATTTAAAGCGTTAAAATGCAACTGAAGAATTTCTGAGAAAGAGAACTAAATATGTTACGCATGCATTTATGCTTTTATCATTGATGACATTGTGTTTTTTTCTAAAAGTATAATGGATTTAAATCAGCTAATCAATAAAATAATCTGAAGAAGTTAAGGTATGAGAATCCCAATTAATATTTTCATTCCATCATTCATTTAAAAAATAAACTTATTGAGTACTATGTGCCAAAATTGTGCTGTTACTGGAAATACAAAGTAGAAAAACACCAACTAACTGCTGCTCGGTGATTAAGAAAGGCAGACAAGTTAATTAACAATTACAGCATAGTGTATAAATTAATGATTACAGTATAGTGTATAATTAAAGCACATTTCATATTTGAGCAGGGTCACCTGAGACTGACTTCGAGGTCAGGAAGGAAAAATATCATGCTAAAAATAAGACTGCAATTAAGTTCTTTTAATAAGGAAAGAGAAAGGATATTCTGATTTCATTTATCAAACTTAAAAGGAAACATATTTAAATTTGTTTATATTCAGCAAAGGGAAAAGTAAACAAAAATAAATTAACATTCTAATAAAAACAACTTCTCTTAGTTCAACATTCACATCTGTAATGCTGAGTGAGTGAAACGTGACTTCAGAATTGTCTCTCTGTACTGTTAGACAGGTTAATTTAGCTAAACTGACCAGCTAGACAGCTGTACAAAGCCAAAGCCACTTGCTCTTTGTTCATTACCTATTTTTAGCTTTCACAGTGTAGGGCATGTGTAAAAAGATTGTCATATTTCTGTTTGTGGTAACTTTGTATTCTTGAATACATGGTCTCCCTGCAAAGTATAGATTGTTTTAAGATTAGTTGAACCCTGAGGGCAGTATATATTTTTATTTGATTGTGGATAAGAAAAGATCTGGATAAAGTTCCATAGCTTGTTTAAAACATTATTCAATATATCACCGAAGAAAACATTCAAAAAATTTACTGAAGGATTTGTATTTTTTTAAGCTTTTATTGGTTTGTATCTCTTCATAAAGAAGTGAAATTCAGCTGATTCCTCCAAGATTAAATGCTAGAAGGTCTTTCTCAGGATCAATGCAAAATCTCTACTTAGAGGATAATATGTCTGATAAATCAAGTTGATTTTCCTCCAAAACATCTTCTCATTACAGTTCAAAGACCCTCCCTCAAGAGCTGGTAAGCAAATAGTCCCCTGAAGTAAACAGGGACCAAGTTCCATGCAGAAATACTGCTGTGCTAAGAGATAAAAAGGAAGGAAGACTGTTCCTTCATATTATGAAGAGACTTTTGATAAACATGTTACTGTTTCCTTGGGTTTTATTGAGGTGTTTCCTGACACCCAGACTTATGCTTTATAACGCCTGCTTCTTCTTTATCCCAAGATTCATTAGACTCTAAGATGTTTGCAGGCTGAAATATGCAGAAAATCTTGAACCGATTATAGGTTTTCTGCATTTAGCCATTTTTTATCTTTATGTTTTGCACACCGAACTGATTAAATGAAGAAGAATGCAGGTGAGAATACTTCTTTTTAATATATGCTAATGACTGCAGTTGGGCCAAAAATGTGCCGCTGTTTCTATATAACACTTTGTTACTGCTGAGAAGATTTTCTCCTAAGTGGTTTTATAGTTAATTATTATCCACTTCATACCTTAATTTGGATTCTATACTACCATTCAACATTTTTGGGGGGGCTTCCAGTACCTCGCAAACTAGTTCATAGTTTTATCACCTTCACTGAAAAGATTTAGAGAAGAAATTAAGAGCCATTTCTTTTCAGATTTGATTTTCATGTCTTGAACATCATTTCAGAGAACATTAGAATTTCTAATATCTCATTATATTACCTTGAATATTGGGAATTTTAAACAGAAGCCTAGAGATTGAACTAAATGGAAAGAGTAAATGTACTCTAAAACCCCAATGATAGTGGGCTTAAATCTCAACCAATTTGAAATAGATGAGTAGAAATTTTCAACATGAATAATTATTAGGACAACTTTCAGATAGAGAATTTGAGGTTAGAGTTAAATATTTGCTTAATATCTGTATTAGCATTCTCCAGGGAGATAGAACCAATAGGATATGTATATGAATACATCAGAGGGGACTTATTAGGGGAATTGGCTCACACAATTATGAAGGCTGAGGAGTCCCACGATAGGCCATCTGAAAACTGGATGCTGGTAGAGCAGTTCAGTCCAAGTCCCAAAGCCTTGGAACAAAGGAAGCCAATGGTATGACTCTCAGTCTGAAACTAAAGGACTCTCAGTCTAAGACTGGCGGTGCTCTTGGTGTAAGTCCTGGAACCCAAAGGCTGAAGAGTTTCAAGTTCAGATGTCCACATAGAGGACAGAGAGAGAGATTTTCCTTTTCCTCCACTTTTGTTCTCTCCTGGTCCCCAGTGGATTGGATAGTGCCAGCCCACATTGAAGTTGGGTCTTTTCTACCCAGTCCACTCAGGCTTACGTGTTAATCTCCTCTGAAAACAACCTCACAGACACACCCCAAAATAATGCTTTAGCAAGTTTCTAGGTATTCCTTAATCTAGTCAAGTTGACATCTAAAATTGACCATCACAACCTCTATTGTTACATCTAAGATAAACCTGTAGAAACTAAAAAACATGAAATATGGGAAAAAATATTTTAGATGCCTTCTTGTATATCTTGTTTTTTGCTTAGTGGTACAATAAAACTGGAAATGAATTAGGCCCATAGAATTCATGAGTAGGATCCTTTACAATTCTCTTTGAAGAAGTGGTACCAGTGTGAATCTCCCAGTTAGTAGACCAACTTCTAAACTTTCTTCACAAGCCAACTCTACCATTTACTAATTTTGTGACTTTGAGATGACATTTAACTTGTTAGGCCACCAGTTTCTCCTGTATCAAATGTAGAGAAAAGTGGGAGAGTAAAACAAGTGCAGGTGAAAGAAAGAGTTTCTTTCCAAATATTGAAATTTAATGAATGGGTACAAGTTATCATTCTTATGCTTTAATTTTTTTCCAATACATTTCTGTGTGGTTGGTGTCTTCTGCAGAGACATGATGCCTTATATATATTGTCATCCATATGGCAAACTGGATATTGAAGATGCATGTTTTTCCTGAGGAAACACTGAAATGTTGGTTGTCATTGAAACAAAATGTTCAAAAACACATGGATACAGTGTGTATTATTTCAACTACGCCATGATTTGGAGCATAACTATGCCAACCTCTAAAACAATGAATCCATCTCCATCTACACAGTCTTTATTACAACCTGCATTGAGATCGTGTTTCAAGATTGGACAGGAATAAGGTAAGTTATTATTTAAGACTAACTGAAAAGATCAACCCAGGATATGTCGACCAAATTGTTAGTTTACTATATAAAGGGTATCTTCTAGGTGTCCATATTTTGCTAGAAATTGGATATACATACTCAAATAAGTCATGAGGCTTAGTAAAAGTAGTGACAGTCTAATTTGGGGAGAAAGAAGGACAACATATAAATTTAAATTGAGATGATACATGGAGTCAGAGGCTTGCATTACATATGGTAGCAGTATGGCTAAGCAAAATGGTAAGCTTCCAAAAATTCCAACCAGCATTTTTTTCTGAGGAAATCTAATGTTTGGAAAGAGCTAGGTCAAGAACTTTGAGGTTCTGAGATTTTACCTTACCTGCCAGCTAATGAGATTTTACCTACATGCCAGTTTCACAGATGCTGGTGGAAGAAATTAGACTCTTGGATTGGAGACAATGGAGTATACTTGTATTACGCAAGACAAAACACACAGCCTGAGCATCATATTTATGTGAGTTTCCCTTGCAACCAGGTCCAACTCGAACAGGGGCAATGTGGATTGGCCCCAGTGACTGCCATCACACAGGGGGTATGCTTCTGAAGAGAAACCTTGAGCTTTGGAAACTTGAAACTTTTTACAATGGGCAGTAAGCATGCCTTCCCTTAGCTCCAGACACGCCTCTATCTTCTCAGGCTATGAGTAAGCCTATCCTTTATGCTGTTGGGAAACACCATCTCTGTCTTCCAAGTCTGTTTCCTACATAGATACCCTTGAAAAGATCTTTTGGAGCAAAGGCAGTCAGTGACTATTGGCAAGACTGAGAGAAAAAATTAGGGATCCACAGAGAATTGTCTCCCAATGAGTTGAAGGGAGCAATTTTCAAACAGACCACTGTGGACTGAATGTGCCCCCAAACTCATTGAGTTGTAATCCCTACTATAACTGTACAGAGTGGGAAATCCTATTACGGTAATTGAAAGGTGGGGCCTTGAAGAGGTGATTAGACTGTGAGGACCTTGCCATAGTGAATGGATTAATCCATTTGATGGTTTAATAGGCATGGTCAGAGGGTTTTAAAAAGAAGCAGGAGTGAAGAGTTAGCTTTCTCTCTGCTCTGCCATTCTCACCCTGCTGGGCTGTGAAGAGTCACTATATACCAACAAGGCTTTCACCAGATGTGTTCCCTGGACTTTGAACTTCCCAGCCTCTGAAACTATATAACAAATTTTGTTTTCTTAAATTACTCAGTTCCAAGTATCTTGTTATAAGCAACAGAAATGGGCTAATACACAGACCTAGAAAATAATGGATTGTTCTAAGTACATTATAATCTATATGTTGCAAAATAGACAATCTTAGATATTTTTAAGATTTCTGAGGGGATAGGAAGAAGAGATTTTGTTTTGGCTCAAGAAAAGGACATGACACACTTGAATAGCCATCTGTACTGAAAGTAAAATTTTCATAACAGAGTCCATTATTTTTTGAAATAAAGGAAAATACAAGAAACCTCTTAAACTATAGGTTTGGAATTTTTTAATTTTATTTTTTAATTGAAAAATAATTGATGATACATATTTGTAGGGTTCAGAGTTGATTATCAGTATTTTTGTACAATATGTGGAGATCAAATCAGTGTTATTAGCATGTTCATCATTACAAATCATAATTTTTTTTTTATGTCCATTACCCAATTTCTCCCTACCTCTCACCCTTTCCTACCTCTAGTAACCACGGATCTGTTCTCTCCTTCCAAAAGTTCAACATATTATTGTGGTTATCTCTTTCTTCCTTCTTTCCTTCCTCCCTTCCTGCCCCCCTCTCCCTCTCACCTTCTCTCCCTCTTTCTCTTTCTCTCTCCTTTCTTTTGCTCTCTCCTTCTTTCTTAGCTCCCACTTATGAGTGAAGACATGCGGTACGTCTCTTTCTGTGTCTGACTTATTTCATTTAATATAATTTTCTCGAAGCTCATCCATGTTGCTGCAAATGGCAGAATTTCATTCTTTTTTTATGGCTGAGCAGTATTCCACTGAGTATATGTATATTTTCCTTATCCAGTCATCCATTGATGGACATTTAGGTTGGTTCCCTATCTTGGCTACTATAAATAGATCTGCAGTGAACAAGGGAGAGGTTTGTAATTTAACATGCAAAAGAAGCAATAATACAAATCATTGATTTAGATGGTTTCTTGAGACATTTGTTTAATGAAAAAAAAATTCAGTAGTTGCAAGAAATCTGACTTTTAAAAGACTGTAAATAGTTCTAATTGGCCATCCACCAGTGCATATGTATTAAGTTCCTTTATATGTTCGGTATGCATTAGATGCTGTGGGAAATTTGGAAAAATAATAGGAAAATAATTATAGAAACATTTTTTACATTTTCTTTCTAGTTGGAATGGAAAAATGGGAAGCAAAGCTATACCATATGAGACAAAACAAGTCAGAAACATTGTAGTAAAATCTCTCAGTTTATGTGGATGAGAAACAAATGAAAACTAAAATGATAAATGTAAGTTTGAGAAGACTCTTGAGATTCAATTGAGCCATGAAGGAAAAAAGATGATTTAAAGAGGCAGAAAAAAAGCAGCAAACACACCATTAAAAATGAAAAGCACATCATTATAATATTTTTAAAAATATAATTATTAAAGTATACAACTAAAAGGAAAAATTATTATTATTATTATACATTGAAAAGGTTTGAATAGAGTGGGATTTGGTTTAGAATGACCTTGATAGAATCAGGACATTCATGGAAATCTTGTTGTGGAAATTAGAAGCTACAGTAAGTGAATTTACCATGAAGTTCTTGAAGCTTAGATTTCAAGGGCCCTCACCTGCACTGGCTCCTTTTACAGAAACAGTATGTCTACATGGTATTACTATTTGTAAATTTTACCAAAGTAACATTTTGTATCCATACTTTTAGAAATTCCCCTATCAAAATTAATCAATCAGTTAACCAAAATGAAAGCTTTAAGGTCCACAGAATCCTGAATATTTTTGAAAAAAAAAAAAGGAAAATAATGAAAATATTGTTCAATAATATAACTAAATTTAATAGGGTAACAGTTGTGTTTCTACAGGTTTTTGGTGCCTCTGGAGTCATTCTTCCGTTTACCATGCTGTAAGGAAAACGGAGTTAGCTTAGTCAGGCCCTCTCACCTCATATCCACCTGTTATGACTCAGCACATCCGTCTTAAACAAGTTATGTAAGAGTGGTGTAACCGCACATGTGCAGCCATGTGCCCCTTAGTTCACTGCCACTGTTGTGTACTTTCATGATAAAAGGAAGTTCTCTGAACTTCTGGTGGTGGAGCTTGCATTTGGGATAAAGCAAATCTATCCTGTTATCAGTCACCAGAATCTTTTTTCAACTATGTGGCTCAGGACCTGCACAGGATTGGGCAGAGGGTTTTGTGACTCAACCCAATATATGTTTATAGCAATATTCTTAATCAGATCACATTCTCTTGCTGGAAGTTCCATCATAAACTTAAGTAGTTTTTTCTCCTTAAGTAATTTCTGAGAATTCCTAAGAAAAAAGTTTACACAAGTTACCAAAACATTCTGCTTGTTGCTTATTTTCTTGGCTGGACATCTCCTTTCCAAACTTGAGGCCCCACTCTCTGGCTCACCCCTGATGACTGTAGTGTGTGCTGTGGTGTACTGGGGAGACCCCTTGTCCAGAACAGAAGTCTTCATTCCCACTCCTCAAAGGTTGTGTCCCTCCCCAAGGAGAGCTCACATCCAGTGAGGGGGTACAAATCTGTTGTCTTAGCTCATTTTCTGCTGATATAACAGACTATCATAGCCTGGGTAATTTATTAAAACATGTAAGTTTATTAGCTCACGTCTTTGGAGGCTGGGAAGTCCAAGAACATGGCGCTGGCATCTGGCGAGGGTCATCCCTCTGTGGAAGAGCAGAAGGTGAAAGTAAGCAATGAGACAGAGGGGGAAAAGGAGGCCAAATTCCTGGAATAACTAAACTTCTCCCAAGATACAGCATCAATCCAGTCATGAGGGTGGAACCTTCATGACTTCATCCCCTCTTAATCGCCCCACCTCCGAATATTGTTACAATGAAAATTAAATTTCAACATAAGTTTTGGTATGGGCATTCAAACCACAGCAGCCTCTGAAGGGCCAGCCCAGCTCCAGAGCTCCCCACTGGGTTTTTATCAGCCAAGAAAATCTGCTCAGTACTGGAATAGAAGAAAAGTAATTTAGGTGTGAGGGGCACCTATTTAACTGAGGAAAATGCCTTTCCAATCTGAGGAGCTATGTATACACAAACGCTTCTGGGAAGCCCTGATTACTCAGTTACAGATTTAAATGAGGTGCCCCTTTACTTCCCATACAGTTAGAGGGGAAGTTGCAGTGGAGGCAGGGAGGACACACAGAATTACTAAAAGACTGTTTGGCAGAGGTATTTGACTTGGGCAAAATTGTGTCAAAAGGCATTGGAAAATGATGTCATATGCCATGATGACAGCAAATAAAACAAGAAAAAAATGGTGACATTTTATACACACACACGCAAAACAATCATGGGTTATGTTTGTAATGTTTGATTTTAATTGTCATAGGTTATGATGTCACAAAATTAATATTTAATGCCACAGGTTATCTTGGTAAGTATAGATAAGATGATGGAGACAGAAACTAATATGGCAATGAGTTAAAGGGTGATTGGAATGAAAAGATTAAGAGGGCAAATTTAGGATCCCTCCCAAAGAAGTTCCAATCTATTTTCCTTAGAGAATGCAACAATTTAACAAATATTCAGACAGTTCCTAAGCAACAAGCCTATCAATTATGGGTTAATATGTATTGGTTCTTTTATTTTTTCCTTCACATTTTATACACTTATGTATTAGTTTGCTAGGGTTGTCATAACAGTGTTCAGCAGACTGTGTGGCTTAAGGAACAAAGGCTTACCTTCTCAGTTTTGGAGGCCATTTCCAGATAAATGAAAACTAACCAGAAGTAAACATTTCAGATTACTTTTACTTTTAAAATTATTCAAAACAAAAATGTTTATCCCATGAAAATTGTCTAATCTATCTAAACAAAATCTTCTCATCAAAATTTACATCAGTACTGGTTAATGAATCATAGAAATAAATATTATCATAAAATCACATAAAAAGTAAATAAATAGTAGTAGCCATGCATTATAGAAACTCCTGAAACATTTTTACTCCCAATAATGCCAAAACTTGGATAAGAAACCATTGATAGGATTCATAACCCAGTAGGTAAGATAATATCAGTCAGTTTCAACCCCTGTTGGTGCTATATTTCTTTTAGTAGATATGGAGAGTCCAGAGAGACCCTCACACCTCTCTCCTCACTCTAAGGAGTGTTATATTTGTTCACTCCAGGATCCCCTACCTTGTATCCAGGTGGGAAACTCTCACCGCAATGCTGGAGGTGGCTAGGCATGACTCACACCCATGCTTTCGGCACATCACTTGGGGTTTCAGGGAGACATCAACCTCAGGCCAGCTGGAACTGATGGATGCTGCTTCCAGTAAGTTGTCACTCATTCTTGTGGTGACTGTGGACTCAGCTAGTCTGGTTCTTAGATGACGTGGTAGAAGCTTCTCTGTCTAATGAGGTCTGAGAAGCCAGCATGTGAACACTCAGGCTGTCAAGTTTCCTGTGCTCCCAAACAATGCCTAGAACCTGTCACCTACCTTTCTAGACAGCTTATCTGATCACTTGCTTACAGCACTCTTCTTTGCAGTGCATCCCACACCAGGTTTTTAATTTTAATATCATTCTTTTTGGCACAGAAATAGAATAATAGAAAACAGAAGTGACACAAATAACAAATATGCTAAAACAGGTTTAACAATTATGTCCTGCTACAAGTCAAGAACAAAAAGTATTTTGGCCATCTTGGCTCCTCTGATGGAGCTCTGGTGTTTTCTGTCTAGTAAGATAATAATAATAATAATGGTGTCAGGAATATCATTTTACATCCATGGTATTTGAGAGTCAAAAATAATCGCAAACTATGGCTGGTTTGTTCACAGAAACATATGTTTAGTCCTCTGCCTCATGAAAACAGATAACGTGCTAAATAAAGAGAAATTGCATAAATAGAAAAAAGTCCTAAATACAAAAAAAAATTCTAATATTTACAAGACTTTTCTTCAAAATCTGTTATTTTTCTCATCATGAAGTAAACCAGTTTCTTTGAAAAGAAAGGTCAAATAGGAGCTCCTGACGTTTGCACTATTAATACTTTCTCTATGCTGTTCTGTAATCCGTAATACCATCTCATAATATACAAACCTACAGAAGGTTTTATACATATTATACAAAAGGTTACAGGTTTTTCAAATTTTACCAATACCAGGGTGGGTTCCTATAACAGGGCCATATTTTAAAAAATTAATTCAGGAATATCCTTCGACAGAGTCAACAGCCAAAACAAACGGTTATTTTAAATAGAATACATGTTTATGTCAAATTAGTATTCTGTTTTGGTATCATACATAAATGATACGTAATATAGATTACCACTCAGTAGCCTAAGGTATTTCCTAAGTTACCGAGTTACCGTTCAGTAACGTAAGAGGATGATTGAAAAAACTATTAAAGACTTTTAAGATGAACTATTAAAAACTGCTCATTTTACACTGACAGTGGTGATTTTTTTCAATCAAATAGATGCCCTCAAAAGAAATTTTGATCAAACATTCGATTTGATTTTCCCAAAGAAAGCACACATCCAATTCTTACCAAATTCTTTAAAAATGCATAAGAATTAATCATAAAATAAATTAAATAACATTTTTCAGTAAAGACTATGACTTCATTTAAAACTTTCCTCATATTATAATACTTAGGCCTTTAGTGAATTAAGAAGTTGTTTTGGTAGGTACAAAATAAAAGGCATTTATTTTAGATAACTAATTAAGGAAGTAGCTTTTAATTTAATGCAGCTGTACATACAGTGAATATCCCACATCACTGAACAGTTAATGCTACCTTTTATCCTTTATCATTTTCTTTATGAGCAAAGGGATTGTTCATTCAGATTCCTCTAATCCTTATAATACCTGGGCCATTATTACAAATCCTTGCTGTTCAGATAGCATCCAATTTCTTATGAATCTCCTGAGCATTAAAGAAATCTTGTTAAATGAAAATGGAGGTAAAGAATCTTGCCTGAAATATCATTTGCAATTCAATAGTTTAAGTGCTAATATAAAGAGAGGGCTCATTTGAAATGCACACTAGTGAGTTTTTTTCTGTCTGTAGGTATGCTACATTTACAAGACTCTCTCTCATTCAATGTACAACATCCAGCAATACATTACTTTAGAGTCCCTTCCTGTGTGATGGGTAAGACTGAATAAAGCAGAGGGTGGAAGCAGATGGACAGAAATTATTGGAGGTGGAAATTCTAAGAGATGTACAAATCTGTAATTGGTGCAATAAAAATGTATTTTAGTTAGGATAAATTTACTTAAAATATTCTAAATATTGCTTATACTTGTGAACATATTTCATTATAAACATGTGTTATATATACTGCTATTACCAGACAGGAAGAATTAAGCTTGAAGCCTGTGCACTTATCAAACCAGATAGATCTTGGCAGCATCACCAAATTCCATCACCATCTAATTTAGGGTCTGCCACTTTTTGGTTTTAAAAACTAAATTTTGTCACTTTACTAGAGTTATATTGATTTACAGCCTGTATCACAGTTAGTAGTTTTATAAATTATAAGGGAAATGTCCAGTTGACCCAAAGGCTCATGCTAGTTGATCATTCTATTATATTTGCATAAGAAAAAAGAATGAAGAGACAAGTGATGACTGAGAAGTTGCACTGAGTCATCCTACCAAAATGGTTATTATAATGTTTAGTGTATATATACTTTCGCAAAGACATATCAGACAAGGAGGAGATTGGAATATTTGCATTCCTACCTTGGAAATTTATGGATTAATATAGGTATCATTTTACTTTTGAACTCTGTTTAATAGATATATATTATAGGTCATATTACTTTAGTTACCTTTTTTTTTTCAGAAAGAGACTATTTGAAAAGATTTAACATTTCCTAATTATTCTCAGTTTCTAGTCATGCTTTAATCTAAAGAAGGTCACCTTCATTGAGCAGTTTCAGATGATTATGTGAGTACTAGTCTCTTCCCCTAATTTCTATATCAATAAATCAAAGGAGCCTGCCTACTGGGCATCCCCAATTAAAGTCTCACAAGCGTCAGGAACTCAACATACACAGAAGTAAACTAATTTCCCCTAAACTTTGGTTCTATGTCATTAAAAAAAATTATTAACAGCACATAATGAAGCCAGAAAGTGAAATGAAATCTATGTGATTTCAGATTCCACTGTCTTAGTCACTGAAGCCCTCATCTTGGTGACAACACACTTCCCTTGGTACCCAAGCAAAGACCTTGGGGTATTTCTCCATACCTTCCTTAGGTTTAGTTCCTCAGAAAACTTTCTCAACCTGAAAGAAGGTAGCTATGAAAAACACACAGCTAACATCATACTTAAAGCTGCAAGTCTGAATGTTTTTCCTCTAAGATCTGGAACAAGACAAGAATGTCTGTTTTATCCACTTCTATTCAACAGTATACTGGAGAATCTAAGTAGACAAATTAGGCAAGGAAAATAATAAAAGCTATCAATACTGAAAAGAGAGAAGTAAAAATATTTTTCTTTGTAAATGACATAATTATGCATGTAGAAAATCATTACAGGTTCCACTAAAATTTTTAAAACTAATGAACAAGTTCAGCAAGATTGAAGGATGCAAGATCAATATATGAAAATTAATGTTATTACACTAGCAATAAGCAGTCCATCAAAAAACTACAAAACCAATTTCATTTACCATAGCATCACAAAGAATGGAATACATGAAAATAAATTGAGCAAAATAAATCTTATATATTAAAAAATTCAAAACATCATTGGAAGCATGTTTAAAAGAATAAAATAAAATGTATCCCATGTTCATAGATAGGAAGTCTTCAAATGTTAAGATGGTAATATTCACCAAGTTAATCTATAGATTTAAAACAATTGGTATCATAACTGCAGCTGGCTACTTTGAATACATTGACAAGTGATCCTGAAATCCATAAGGAAATGCAAAAAACACAGAATATGCAAAACAATGTTGAAAAATGATAAACAAATTTGGAGAACTAACAGTTTCCTCTTTCAAAATGTATTATAAAGCTACAGTAATCAAAACAGTGTAATACTGTCATAAAGAGAGGCATAGACAGCAAAGAAATTGAACATACATGCAAGAAATAAACTTGTACTGATTTTTGAAAAAAATGCCAAGAAAATTTAACAGAGAAAGAATAGTCTTTTAAACAAATGGTGTAGGGATATCTACATGCAAAATAATGAATTTGGATCCCTGTCTCACCTTGTCAAAAAAAAAAAACAAAAAAAACGTGAAATGTAGACTCAAATGTACAAGCAAAAACTATAAGCCTCTTTAAATAAAATACCAGATAATATCATCATGAAGTTATTGTGTTAGGCTAAGCTTTAGCAGACACAATACTTCAAGCACGAACAAAATTTTTTAAAGATAAATACATTGGATTTCATTAAAACCTTTTTTAAAAAAAAAAACCTTAAAACACCATCAAGACAGAGAAAAGGCAACCAATATAATGGGAGATATTATTGGCAAATCATGTATGTTTCCTATTGCTGATGTAATAAATTAACAGAAGTTAATGGGCTAAAAGAATACAAATTCATTTCCTTACAGTTCTGAAGGTCAGCTGGGTGCATTCCATCTGGAATTTCTAGGCTCATATCTGAGATGTCCATTTCTGTACCTTTTCCAGCCTATAGAGGCCACTGCTGTCCTCAGCATGAGGTCCCCTTTCAGCTAGCAATGCATCATCTCAACCTCTGCTTGTGACCACATCTCCTTCTTTTATTCTCCTCCGTTCCTCTTTTCCTTATAAGCACCCTGTGATTGCATATGTCCCTGACAGATAATGCAGGATAAGTTCCCATCTCAATAACCTTAAGTGAATCACATCTCCAAAGTCAGTCACAAAAGACCACATATTACATGATTACTTTTATGTGAAGCGTCTGGAATTGCAAACGTATAGAGACAGAAAGTAGTTTAATGACTGCCTAGAGTTGGGGGTCGGGGTAGGGGACATTGGGAGGGGCTGCTGATGCATATAGAGTTTCTTTGGGGTAAGTGAAACTATTCTGAAACTGATTGTGGGTGATGGTTGCATAAATCTGTGAATACGGTAAAACCATTGAATTGGACTATTTATATGGAGAATTATTTGGTGTGTGAATTACATCTCAATAAAGCTTTTTAAAATGAAGAAACACACAAGGTTCTCAGAAATGGTCAAGAAATTACTGGATGGAAGGATGAAAGCATAATGACTATTGAGTCATGGGAACTTGTAATTGAGTGATCTGAAGTGTTCATTTTCAGGTTAAAAAGACAGTGAGCTCTTTGATCAGCAGTAGGGTTTTTTTTGTTTGTTTGTTTTGTTTTTTTTTTTTTCTCTCTAGGAAACTCAGAGATAGGAGAAGAGCCAGTGTGGGGTAGAAGAAACAAAGGATATTGACTCTGACCATGGGATCGTACCCTTCTGGGGAGCTTTGGGCATTTGCCATGACAAGGGCTAAGGGCAAAATGGAAAGCACTATACTGATGGAAACAAGTAGGGCCAGAGAAGAGAGAGCCATTGCTTATCCAAAGCTAACAGGAATAGAAAGAAATCTGGAAAAACATAACCCTACTCCCTCCTTAAGTCTCCCAGGATGCTTCTATTTCCCAATATTCATAGAAAGGTATAGGAAATCAAAAGGAGAATTATAGACTGTAGAATAAATACCCCGGCATTTTGGAAGGCTGGGTTTAGAAATGAGAGAACATAAGCTTAAAAAGTAGCTCAGTATTAAGACTGAGCAGTTTCAATGTAAGCCTTGGGTCAAAAGAAGTAGAGGAAAGGACGTGAAAGAGGGAACGCGGTGGTATAAATGAACCGGGCTCTACACACACACACAGACACACACACGCACGCACGCACGCATGCACGCACGCAATATAAAATATAAAAGATGTCAATGCAGATAAATAGACCCTTAGCCTTGGGCTGAGTTAGGGGAACAGAGTAAGGCCACCATTATCTTCTCTTGGAAATTAGGGAAATAAGGAGGGGTAAAGATGTGACTTTTTCCTTCTATGTCTTGATTTTTACTAGCCTTAACGTGGCTGGTCTTTAAATTTAAGAAATGAATGTAACAAAGCTTCCATTGTACTAAAATGAAATGATCTTGCTCCAAGTTAAGTCAACCCCTTAGGCTAGCCCTGTTAATAGGGATGTGACTGCTGGTGGGATATTAATATCCATGTGTTAGGGCTCCATCCATTAACAACATGGTTGAGAGAACATTGGCTATGTAGTTAGAGGGGCATAGTGGACAACTTACTAGTTCTATGCCCTATAGGCCATTATTCAAATCCCCTGAATTTAGTTTTAGCTGTATAATGGGAGAGATTATGTCTATCTCGCAGTACTTTTGTGAGTATTGATTTATACAATTCATATAGTACATGTAGAGCACTTTGAGAGAACTTAACATTTACTATGTAATCAACGAATCATCGCTGTTATTATTACACATTTATTATTGTAAATGTAAACTTTTTTATATTACAAATTTGGCCATTAGAAGGACAATTATGAAGATATATGCAGAGAGTACATTTTTAAGGTGTGAACAGGACAAGAGAGAAAAATTTATAAAATAGGAGAAATAGCAAGCAAGTGGGGACAGGAACTTAATGGCAATGAGATTAGGTGCCTAATTAATCTAATCATATTAACAATGAAGTGGGTCCAAAGTACAACAAGAAAAACATACTTACCTAATTGTCAGATTGTGAATTTTGCTTATATTTTTAACTAAAACTACTTTGAAATTTGTAAAGAAGAACACCAAACTGAGAAAGTTAATATATGTCTATCGATCAATCTACCTTATGTACCACTATAATTGTATTATAATTTTATAAAAGTTTTCAGACAAATAGGTATTAGTACATTAATCTAAGTATAAATTTATTAGGAGAGCCATATACACAGGGTTCTATCATTCTTTATACTTTAACTAAATATTTGTTGAAATATATAATAATACAATTATTTACTTTTTCAGGAAAGTTGTTTCCTTGTTTGAATTTCTTTATCTACTTTTTTTGTTTATATTTTCACTATTTAAAAAATAATATAAAATAATGGCTTACTAAAGTTTTCTTGTAATCTCCATCTGTATTAGTCTGTTTCTGTTGCTTATAACAAAATACTCAACATTGGGTGATTTATAAAGAAAAATGAAATTTATTGCATATAGTTTCTGAGGCTGTGAATTCTAAAGTCCATATGGTGGTTGTGACAGTGACCCAGGGGTCTCACATTGCAATATGGTGGAAGAAGAGAGACCAGAGAGAGTAACCTCCTCATTCACTCTCCTTTTTAAGCTTCCAAAGAGACAGAATCACGCTCCTGACCACCATTATTAATCTATTTACTACTTCAAGATCCCACATTCCAATCACCTCTTCAAGGCTCCATCTTTCAATTACCCTACTAGGATTTCCCACCCTCTTAACAGTAACAGTGGGGCCAAGTTTCTAATACGTAAAACTTGGGCAACACATGCAAGCCTCTGTGAGTTTTGCGGGGACATAATATAATCCACTACATTCCACCCCAGGCCCCCAAAACTAATGTCCTTTTCACATGAAAATACATTCATTTCATCCCCAGAGTCTTGTCTTGTTTCAACTTGAAAGTCCAAAGTTCAAAGTCCTATCTGGGAAATAAATACGAGTTATCTACTTCCAAAATACAATGATGGGACCAACATAGGGTACATATTCCTACTCCAAAAGGGAGAAATAGGCCAAAAGAAAGGTGTAATAGGTTCCAAACAAGTCTGAAACCCAGCAGCGCAGTCATTAAATCTCAAAACTGGATAATCAGGTACCTTGACTCCATGTTTGACATCCTCTGCACAGTGGTGAGGGGGTTGGATCCCCAAGTCCTTGGGCAGCTCTGCTCTAATAGCTTTCCTTGTCACAGACCACACTTCAGCTCTCACAGGCTAGTGTTCCACTCTGGTAGCTCCACAAGTCTGGGGTTTCCATGGAGGTCCCACTCTGACGGCTCCACTAGGCATGACGCTGCTGCAACTCTGACCCCATATTTTTGCTGTGCATTGCTCTAGTGAAGGCTGACTGCAAAGATTCCGCCCATGCAACAAATCTCTTCTTGGGCCCCCAAATTTTTCCATACATCCTTTGAAACTGGGGTGGAGGCTCCCAAGCCTTCCCAGATCTGGCATTCTGTGAGCCTGCAGACCTAACACCAGGTGGACTCTGCCAAGGCTTCTGGTTTGTGTTTATCCAAAGCTGTACATCCAGTCACACCTAGGGCTAGTTTAGATACTGGTGGAGCAGTCAAAGCAGTTGGAGTGCTAGTGCTGGAAGCAGCTTCTTGAGGTGGCCATGGGCAGTGGTGTGCACCTGAGCCTGTGGTGTGTACCTGAGGCTTGTTCCCCAAGACCATTCTCTTTCCCTAGGCCTCTGGGCCTGAAATGGAAGAGTTGGTCCCAGAGTCACCTTCAGTGCCTTCAGGGACTTTCCCCCCTTCTCTTGATTATTCCCTTCCTGTGTACTAATCTTCCTAGCACCATTAGATTTTTCTTCTGAAAATACTCTCTGTTTCTCTGCCACATGTCCAGGCTGCAAATTTTCCAGATCTTTATGCTGTGGACTGAATATTCCCCCAAACTCACTGAAGCTTGATACCTGTAGGGAAAGTGAAGGAAAATGGTCAGGGCTCCTGAGGTGTGCAGAATCTTGCTGAGCATTTGATGTAAACATGCATGTGTGCCCAGGTGTTCCTTTGTTATTGTCTAATGCAATAGCATATGTGTGCCCAGGTGTCCTTGGTTATGGACTTAAGTATAAAGGATGAGTGGCTCAGCTCCGCGGTTCCCCCACCCCTGGGATGTCCCTTGGGAGGGGCATGGGGAGGCTGCTACTGATGCTGGAGGCTATTGCTGAAAGCTGTTGCTGCCAGTGCCCCGGGATGCCCCGAGAGGCCACTACTACTACTGCTGCTACTGCTGAGGACTGAGCTCATGTCATCTGCCAATGGCTCCTGGGATCTTTCCCAATTACCTAGCTCATGGGCCTGCATGTTAGGGGACTCAGGACCTAGCCTGGCATGTGAGGGGTCTGGTGACTCAGTCTGTGCAAAGGGTTTGAAGGGTCTGTGAGCCCTAGCCCTGACAAAACAAGTGGAAACTTAGTATAACTAAAATAATGAAATGTTTTGGCTTTACTTAGCTATTCCCTCAACCTGACAAGTGGCATAGCCATGTAGCTATACAATACCCATTATAAAAGTATTAAGAGAGTGGAAAATCAGACTATGGCAGTGTTGAAAGGTGGGATCTTTAAGAGGTGATTGGACTATGAGGACTATGCCGTTAGGCTTGGATTCATTCATTCATGGTGTAATGAGTTAATGGTCTGGTGGGCTATCAAGGAGTGGCTCTGGTGGCTTTATATGAATAAATGAGCACTTTGGAGATTTCTTGCCTTCTTTTGACATGTAATACACTGCATTGCCATGGAACTCAGTACAGAGTCTCCACCGAGAAGAAGGCCCTCACCAGATATGGTCCCTAGACCTTAGAATTCCCAGCCTCCAAAACTGTAAGAAATAAGTCTCATTTTTAAAATAAATTGTCCAGCTTCAGGTATTCCCTTATCAGTGACAGAAAATGGACTAATATAGAAGGTGGGTAGCGAGAGTGGGGTGTTGATGAGCACAAATAACTGAAAATGTGAGAAGGGCTTTGGAACTGGGTGATGGACAGAGGCTAGAAGAATTTGGAGAAGCAGGCTTCAAAAAGCCTAGATACTTGTGATGACTTAGAAGACAAGAAGACCAGGATAACCTTGAAACTTCTTAGGGGCTGGTTAAGTAATGGTAAGCAGAATGCTAATAGATATGTATACAGACAGTAAAAGTCATTCTGAGAAAGTCTCAGTTGGAAATGAGAAAGAGATGATTGGAAATTGGAGGAAAGGTTACCTTTCTTACATAGTTGAAAAAACTTGACTTGATTGTGTCCATGCTTAAGGGATTTGTGGAAAGTGGAACTTAAGAGTGATGAACCAGGGTAATTGGCAGAAGAACTATCTAAGCAGAAAAACATTCAGACTATTGCATGGCTACTTTTAACTGTGTATTTGTTGGTTCATTGATTCTGACAAATGTACCACACTAATGTAAAGCATTAGTAATAGGAGAGACTGGGTTTTTGGTACATGGGAACTCTCCGTGCTATCATCTCAATCTTTCTGAAAACATAAAATCAGATTGAATAGCTTATTAAAAATATTTTAAACGCTTTTCAGTATTTTTGATTATCAATTTTTTTATTCTTACTTCTGTGTATCTGTTTGTATTTTCCTGTCTCCCCCGTTCATTTTCTAGTCAAGCTTTTAAAGGATTAACCTATTTTACCAATATTTAGGAAAATAAACTCTTGCATTTATCCTTTCTCATTTTTATTTCAAAAATTCATGTTTTTCTTAATAATTCCTTCATCGTATTTTCTATTTTTTGTTTTATTTTTCTGAAGAAAAATAGACTATCAAAACCACAATAAGATATCACTTCCTATCTAATGGCTATTATTGAAAATACAAAAAATAATAAATTATTGGCAAAATGTGTAGAAAAGGAAATACTTATACTCTGTTTGTAGGAATGTGGATTAGTAAAGCCAGTATGCAAACTAGTATAGAGTTTCCTCAAAAAATTGAAAATAGAACTACCACATGATTCACTATCCCTTTACTGGAAAATAAAATCAGTATGTTGAAGAGATGTCTGTGCTCATGTTTATTGCAGCGTTATTTACAATTGCCAAGTTATGAAATCATCCTCAGTGTCCATCGACAGATAAATGGATAAAGAAAATGTGTAATATATATACAATGGAATACTATTCAGCCATAAAAAAGAATGAAACCCTGTTATTTGTGACAACATGAATGAAACTGGAGGATGTGATATTAATAGAAATAAGTCAGACACAGAAAGATAAATATCACTTTTTCACTCATATGTAGAATCAAAAGAAGTTGATCTTATAGAAATAGTGAATAGGACAGTTATTGCCAGAGACTGGGGAGGACAGGAGAATGCGGAGATGGGGAGAGGATTGTCAACAGGTACAAAGTTACAACTAGAAAGAAAGAAAGAGTTCTGGTGTCCTATTGCACAGTACGATAATTGTAGTCAACAATACAGTATTGTACATCTCAAAAGAGCTAGATAAGGGAATTTTGGATGCTCCCAACACAAAGAAATGAAAATGTTTGAGGTGATGAATATGCTAACTACTCTGATCTGATCATTATGCAATGCATACACGTATCAAAACATCTCATTCTTCCTCATAAATATGTACAATTATTTTGTCAATTAAAAATAAAATTAAAAAGAGCAGACTACCTTTTCTTGAATATCTAATTAGGAAGGTGTTTAGAGCTATACATTTCTTTCTAGAAATATTGCCAATTTATTTATTTATGTAGAATCTGGTGTGACTTGTCTTTTTCATTGTTTTGTAGAGCATAATTTATTTTAATATATTTTATCATTTGTTTATAGAGAGAGGGTGTCTCTTTCAAAAGTTAAAACTTGGGAAACTCAGATTAAATTATTTCTAATTTTATAGGATTATGATCAAACTATTTTTTTAAATTCCCTTGAGATTTATTTATTTATTCATCTATTTCCAGACATGGTTTTAGTTTTTTAATATATTTTCATGATCATAGGAACAATGGCTCATTTATTCTTTTTAAAATAATTTATTATTGTTTAGGATGTATTACCATATACCATATTATATATTATTACTCTGTGCAAAGACAATATATAACATACAAATGTACCCATTTAAAACTATTATACAGTGTTATGCAGCAGGGCTATGAAAATTGCAGCTCTCTGGACAAATGATTGTAGAAGTGATTAAATGATGTAACACACACAAATTGGTTTTTATGTCAAAGTAACTGTCCCACAGTGATTCCTTACTAAATGGCTCTTCACTTTTTCATGGACTTTGTTCCATCAATTACCTCTTCTTCCCCAGTATCTTCCATCTCTCTCTTTTTCATAGCACATTCCCTAAACTCTCTAAACAGAGATTCAACAGCTGTTCCAGCTTTTCACTTTCACTTGTTGAAAGTTTCTGTAATTAATATTCTGTATAACTCTCCCTAATTCTTTACTTCTCATAAACACCTTGTCTTTTGCTATCTAGTTACTTCACCCACCATCACTTTAAAATAGATTTTGTCAGGGGTACACCTGACATCCTTTCAATATTTTGTCCAACTTGCCTGCTGCGGTTAGCATGAAGTTGTTCTCTGTAATTTCCAAGACTGACTTCTCTACTGCATTTTTTAAAAAGACTGTCTTTTCTCAAAAGTGTATGTTCTCCACGGTTGCATGTATAGTCTACTTTAATGTAATCAATAACCAGTTTTATGATAAATACCAAATCTAGGATTCTGGCCTCAAACTTCTCTTCTGAATGGATAGGCTTTATAACTAATTGTCTGATTTTTGAGTCCCTTCATTCATAAACTAATTTATTAAGAGTTTTAAATATACTATTTAAAATGAACACATTTTATTTAAGGCTCATTTTGCATATCTTGAATAGCTTTGTCAGTGCATGGGATAACACTAATGAAGGACATAGCAGTGTTGACACCCAAACAGCTTTCAACTGCAATGTAACAGTGTTATATGATTTTCACAAATGAAAAGTTAGGTGCTCCTCTCAACATGCTGCCAATATTGCCTCACTATTCCAGATTAAGTGATCTTGCTGAATTTGTGAATAGCATGCTATGTGTCAGTTTCTACCCACGCCCCAGTGTTGTCAGGTACCCAGTTTTTGAACTTGAATATCTGAAGTCTTTTAAAACATCAACTCGAATAAATTAATTAGGCTTTCTATAAATGATTTTATTTTTCTATTTTATTATGGGTTATTCATTGATCTTCCCCTATATAAGCATGTTTCTAGGAAAAAAATGCTATTATGTTTATAGAAAAGTATTCTGTCTCAGGACTCTCAATGACCTTCATGTTAAATTATCTTTGCCTATCCTATCATTTTATGATTTTGTTTCTAGTTGATCCTAGAGCTGCGTTATTTTCATGTGGCTTCAATTGTGGTTATATTAAGCCTTTTCTCTGTCATAAATGAGGTTTTCAGCTGTGTTTATTTCTATCTTTTGTAGTTCTATTTTTTTCCTATTCCTTCTGTAAGGCTATTCATTGGGCATTTAGTATGTTTCTCTAGCTCTGCAATCCATGTATCATTAATTTGTACCCTTTATTTATCTCGTCTTTAAACTTAGATTTTATTAAATTATTCAGAACTTTAAAGTTCTTTTAGTATAAAACACAGATGGGTGATGTTCTTCATTTTTGGCACATCATGTTTTGTTATAAATAAGTTTTACATGGTTTGTCCATTTTCTTCCTTTCTTCTCTCTTTTTCTTCCTTCATTCTTTTTTCTTGAGATGTATTTCCATGAATGTCATACCAATCTTTTCATTAACTTCCTATTATGTAACATATTCATCTCTTTGCATGCCATTTGTTTGTGCTGATGGATTACAGATCAATTCCCCCTTATTCTTCCAATTTATCCCAGAACTTTATATTTTAATTTTATTTTCACAAGTGCTAAAGTATAAGGACTGCACAATTTTGAATTCCCGGAGAAAATACAGAAAATGAGTAGATGTAGCCAGTGATTTGTGTGCTGAAATTTGGGAAAACTAAGCTCAGAAATATTTCCTCCTCTACTGAGAAAAATCTGATTTCAAAGTGAGTTACCTTGCATTTACAGATTTTTACCCCAAATGATCCTGAGGATGAGAACATTTTGATTCTATCAAAAATAACTCATTCTAGGAAATTGTCCATTCATGTCCCCAGAAATAAAGCAGAAAAAAAGACATGTGAAAGTTTTCTCTGGATTCTGCTTCAGCAGTCCACAAAAATTGGGAAGAAGATAAAATGTGAGTCTTCCAGGATCCTCTTTTATTTCCTGATATTCTTAAAGAACACTAATTTTTTTCGTTTGCTGTTTTACTAAATTTCCTTTTATTAATAAAGACCTCACCTCCAAACATGTCTTCTTTATCTCTTTTATTTTCTTTCCATAAAAAGTCATAAAAATAGTTCTTCTCTGTTGCTGCTTCAGGAGGTGGTGGGGAGGTCTTTTTAGATTACTCTCTGGGTCACTTACAAACTTATCCTCTTGCTTCTTTTCAAAAGCCAGTTTACTTGATCTCATATGTGGAATCTAAGCTCATAAAAGCAGACAGTAGGATGGTGGTTACCAGGGGCTTGGATGGAAGGGACATGAAAGGATGTAAAATTCCAATTTGATAGAAGGGATATTGTGCAACATATTGACTATAGTTAATAACGGTGCATTATAATCTTGAAAATCACTATGAGAGCAGATCTTAAGTGTTCTCAGCACAAAAATAAATAGCATGATACATATTGCATAGTCAATTAGCTTGACTTAGCCATTTTACATTGTACAAATATTTTAAAACATCGTATTTTATGTGATAAATACATTTAATATGTATTTGTCAATAAGAAAAAAAGGCATTTTACTAATAAATATTTAGTGGGAATTTTGTTTACTTATCTTTTTATTATATGCTTTTGTTCAAGAAAATTTAAATTCCAAAGAGTCATACCAAGTTATATCGTGCATAATTTAATTTACTCATGTCTCCACTTTTTGTCACCAATATTATCTTTTGTATAAGTGCTACTAGTAAAGCTTTCCTATTTACTTATTTGAAAATGTACACAGAAAGCATATGTTTATATTTTAGAGTAAAAGGATTTTAAGAAATGGCTTTGTTCCAATGTTTACATCGAAAATTTTTTTTAATTTAAAATGATCGGAAACAGAAAAGCATTCAAAGTATCCTTAAAATTCTAGGTCATTTGGAATTCGAATAATCCTATACAAACAACAGACAATGTCAGGGTTAAATATGAAAGAGGGAGGGAGAGAAATTATTTTATGACCAAGTACAGTTATTCAATTTATTCTTCAGAATGAAAGGTGACTAAATATAAAGAAATATTTTAATGTTATTAACTATACATTTTTAAAATGCAAATAACTATGAACATTTTTTTTGATGGCTGTCGGAAATGCACTTATTGAAGGCTGTGCTCATTCTGAAAGATCTAAAGTACTCTATATTTTCTCAATCAATTCTATATGCTCTTTTAATTCCAAGTGGTGACAATTCAGTGAAATTCAAGGAACCTATTCCATCCATGCAAATGACTGTTCTAAAGAGCTTGTTGATTTTGCTCAAAGTACGTCACCTATTTTTTTAAGTGCATTTTGTTCCTTTATTTGCGGGGTGCAGCTATAGTCTTCCCTTAGTGATATGCTTTCCTCTAATTGAGCTTCAATGACCTGTAAGTTGTTTTTCCAATGTAAGAAAATTTAAGGTTACTAATATCAACAGGTATTATTGAAAGTGAAATTGGTAATTCCTCTTATTTGGGGTTTAATTTTAGAGATAAATAATCTTTGTTCTAATATCTTATAACTACAAAACTTACTTTTTAAAAAATTATACTTCAATCTGTATCCCTACTAAATAATCTAGATCCAGCACATAGTAAATAAAATAAACTGAAATTATACTTTAAAGTAACTAAAATATGTAGTTACATTTTGTAGCATAATTTATTGGTAAATGTTTGCATTTAAATAGTAACTTCAAAACTTGTGAAATAGTTAAACCGATTTTATCAATTCCCCTCCCACTACAAATAGGTAAATGTGTACTGACACAAATCCACTAAAAAAAGAGAAAATGCATCTAACTTGCTTTTGTACACAGGAATTGTTTTTTGTTTGTTTGTTTGTTTGTTTTTTAGGAACTCAGAATAAAATATTTTGGATGTCATCATGGAGAATCAAGGAATTGCATACACACACACTTAACTGCTTTTGATTTGATTTTTGTTTTAAGCTAAGTGTCTTAGCAACCAAATACACTTAAAACCCCTTTTTTGTAAACTAGACTAAGTCTCTGAAAAAAATAAAAAGAGAATACACACACACACATACACACTCACACACATATAAAAATGAGATGTGATGAGATATTTCTGATTAATATTAGTTAACAAATTTTGGTTTTCTTTTTCAATTATAATTTATTGTTACAAGCACATTTTCCTCTGGTCCAGCTTTTTCTGTGAAGTAAAAACTGATTCTGACATTATAATTAATCATAATTACCTAAATTAATAATCACATATATCTCTCTTAGTACTGAGAGGAACTGGCAGGAGTCATCCTACTCCCTGATGCTGGTATACAGATGTGAGACATAACCACTTGAATGTGCTCCTTGGGCCACAAATAGCAAAAGCGGACAAAAGCAGAGACCTACAATATACACCCCTGCACACAGCAGCCCTTCAGTATTTATGTGTTTAATCAAATATAACTGCAGCCATTCTGACATATCTTCTTGAGATATGAGAATGTGGTAATAATGCAGGATGGGTGAAATTACTTTCACCTCCTTCTAAAGTCTGCATGGTCAAATTAGAGGGTGCTGAATGTGTACTGTCACTGAAAGAAGTTGAGCTGTACTTGCATGCAGGCCCAGCCACTGCAACACTGCAACAAGAAGATGGGAAATCATTTTGTCTAAGAGAACAAATGAGGTGTGCCTGTGAGTTGGATGAGATATAAGAAAAGTGAATTTTTTTGCAACTCAGAGATTTTAGTTTGTAGTTTACAAAAAAAAAGGTCAAAATAACACGAGATTGTAACAGAAAGAAGTAAGCTAGTCACAGCTACAAACAAAACAAAACAAAACGGATAGCTTTAGAAGTTCAGCTGAGATTCCAGTAAAGGTAAACAAACAAACAAACAAACAAACAAAAACAGAAACTAAAGGAAAATAAAAAGAAATAAAAGCAAAAAAACCTCTTAGACTTATATAGTGCTTTTGTAACACACAAAATATAGGGCATGAAGTGATTAAATATTAATGCCCTTTAGCTGATGTTTCCAGGAGAATATTTAATTATAAAGGAAGTGTTATTGTCCAGCACAGTTGGAGACAGGCTCAGTGAGACAAAAATATTTGGCAGGAATTAGGATGCAGATCATTTGTACATGGTAATGAGCTAAACTTCACTGAACAAGCAAACTATGAAAAATTTTCAAGTGCATTATTTTGAGTAATTCAAGAACACTCTTTAAAATAACACATTTATTTTCATTATGTAATGTCAATGGTGGTAATAAAAAGTCCAGCTTTAACTGTAGCATTAAGCTTCCAACTTGAAGTACAAAGTACAAGATATATGGAACAGAGCACATATGGTGCATTACTCAGTGGCTTACTGTTTAGTGCTACTGATGACCCTGCAGAGGAGGTACAAATCAGCACCAGAAAGGAGACTTCTCTCTGTCCTAAAGAGATGACACGGGGCACCAACACTGATTTTGTGATGAAAGCCTTGTCATGAAGGGTCACAGTGCTCTGGCTGCTGGTACAACTGGCTACAGGAACACTTGCTCCTGGTCCCTGTGTCCCATGAGTCCTGAGTGCACCTTGCCTCACATCTCCACACACCCCGTGTCCTTGCTTCTCCTCATGCTACTTCCAATGTCACACCTATCTTGGTTACTCTTCTGTGAGAGTACATGCAGGCCAATTGCAGGTAGATACATGAATGTGAAAAGTAAACTTTTAACATTTTAAGAACACATAGGTGTTAAATCAAGCTCACAACACAGAAATTTAAAAAATTAAAGATTGATTATTTCAACTACTTAAGAGTAAACATTTCCTATAAATCAATAGGAATAGAAAAAGAACTTCAGAAAAAATGGAAAGAAAAAAGAATTAATATTTCAAAACAAAAAATACAGATTTGAAAAGTTCATTTCAAAATCATATGATTATTTCAAAGGATGCAGAAAAAGCATTTGACAAAATTCAACATCCCTTCATGATAAAGACTCTCAGCAAATTAGGTATAGAAGAAAATTATCTCATCATAATAAAAGCCATACTTGACAAAATCTCTTCTAATATCATCCTAAATTGGGAGAATTTAAATCATTTTCACTTGAGAATGGGAGTGAGACAAGGATGAACACTCTGACCACTCCTATTCAACATAGTACTGGAAGTACTAGCCAGAGCAATTAAGCAAGACAAAGAAATAAAGGGCATCCAGACTAGAAAAGATGAAGTCAAATTGTCCCTGTTTGCAGGTGACATGATCCTATGTACAGAACAGCCTAAAATCTCTACAAAAAAACCTCTTAGAGTTGATAAACAATTTTAGTAAAGCTGCAGGATATGAAATCAACATGCAAAAATCAGTAGCATTTTTATACTTCAACAACAAACTAGCAGAAAAAGAAAGCAAGCCCATTTACAATAGTCACAAAAAAATAAAAACCTAGGAATAAACTTAACCAAAGAGGTGAAAGATCCCTAAAACAAGAACAACAAATCACTGTTGAAAGAAATTAAAGAGGACACAAAAAGATGGAAAGACATTCCTTGCTCCTGGATTGAAAGATTTAACATTATGAAAATGTTCATACTACACAAAGTGATCTACAGATTTAATGAAATTCCCATCAAAATACCAATGACATTCTTCACAGAAATAGAAAAAATAATCCTACCATTTATATAGAACAATAAAGGACCCTGAATAGCCAAAGCAATCATGAGCAAAAAAAAGTAAAGCTGAAGGAATAACACTACCTGACTTCAAACTATACCACAAAGCTATATTAACCGAAACAGCATGGTACTGGCATAAAAACAAACCGTTGGACCAATGGAATAGAGAACCCAGAAATCAACCCACACACCTACAGCCAACTGATCTTTGACAAGGAAACAAGAACATATACTGGGAAAAGACTGCCTCTTTAATAAATAGTGCTGAGAAACCTGTATATCCATATGTAGGAGAATGAAACTAGACCTGTACCTCTCATGATATGCCAAAATCAACCATAATGGATTTAGAGTCTTAAGTATAAGACCTGAAATGCTAAAACTCCTAAAAGAAAATTCAGGGGAATCATTTCAGGAAGGAGGACTGAGCAAAGACTTTATGAATATGACCCTCAAAGCACTGGCAACAAAAGGAAAAATAAACAAATGGGATTATATCAAACTACAAAGCTTCTGCACAGCAAAAGATAACAGCTAACAGAGCAAAAAGACAACCTACAGAGTGGGGGGAAATATTTCAAACTGTTCAACTGACAAAAGATTAATATTCAGAATATACAAAGAACTCCAACAACTTAACAGTAAAAAGCAAATAACCCAATTAAAAAATGGGCAAAGTAAGTAGGCATTTCTCAAAGGAAGGTATACAAATGGCCAAAAGACACATGACAAATGCTTAACTTCACTCAGCATCAGAGAAATGCAAATCAAAACCACATTAAGATATCATCTCACCACAATTAGACTAGCTATCATCAAATAGACAGAGAACAACAAATGCTGGTAAGGATGCAGAAAAAAGGGAACTCTCCTACACTGTTTGTGGGACTGTAAATTGACTCAGCCATTATGGGAAATGGAATGGAGATTCCTTAAACAACTTCAAATAGAACTGCTATATGATCCGGCAATTCTACTACTGCATATATATCCAAAGGAATGGAAAGCGTCATGTCAAAGAGATATCTGCAGCACCATGTCTATTGCAGCTCTGTTTACAATAGCTAAGAGTCGGAACCAACCTAAATGTCCATTATCAGATGACTGCATAAGGAGAATGTGGTATATATACACAATGGAATATTAATCTGGTAAAAAAAAGAATGAATATTGCCATTTGCAGCAACGTTGATGAACTTAGAGACAATCATATTAAGTGAAATAAGCCAGGCAGAGAAAGAGAGATACACTATGTTCTCACTCATAAGTGGGAGCTAAAATAACAACATAAATAAAAGAAAGAAAGAAAGAAAGATACAACAAGCACAATAATATATTGATCTTTCAAAGGAGAACTGAGGTTACTAGAAGGGGGAAGGGCAGGGAGGGAGGAATTGGTAAAGGGCCACTAACAGCAAAGACAGTGTATAATATTGAATTTAATAATTATTCTGACTGGAGCATCACATATTGCCCACAAGTATTGATATTCAGCTCTGTACCCCACATGTACAATCAACTATGTTACCATAATTTTTTTTTAAATCAATATAGTACAAATTCTACTAAATATTGGTGAAAATAATCAGTATAGGTTAATTTTTCAAGTATACTGATGAGAGATTCATAAGAATTAAGACAAATAATAGAATGAAATGTATAATATGATAATATTTGCATAAAGTTTAAAAGCATAAAACCAAAGAAACACTTATAGAATCAGACTATTAGAAGAAACATGAGAATAATAAATAGAATATAGAATTTTGATAATCTCTAGGCAGAAGAAGGAATATGTGATTACAGAATGCTGCGTAGCTAGCTAATTTATAATAATATCCTAGTCGTTAGCTTGGTGAAGGGTTCAGAATTGTCATGTTATTCTTCATACCTTATATTTGTGTTGTACATGTATTATTTTGGTGTTTTCTAAAATCATATTTTGAATAAATATAAAAAGTGGCTTCCTGCAGGTAAGGTCAACAGAAGAAAGAATATTTGGCAAATTTAGAATTTATTTAAACAAAAAAGACTTTTTTCTGCTCCTAATTGCTTTTCCTGTTTTGAATATATACATCTAGGACAAAGGCAATTTTCACTTTCAAGAAATATTTTCTGCCCTTGCCAGAATTTCTGGGAGACATGTCAAACTTTTCACTTTTTATAAATCTCATGAAAAATATTTCTGACAAGTTTGAAGAATTGTTTTTTTCTCTTCCTTGCAGCTGTACCCAGACATATTTTCAAATCACCAAATATGCTATTCCAATATGTCAGCTCTGTAAAACCATGTGTGAATTACATAATATAATTTCAAAATGTTCACAATGATGTCTATTATGGCCAGAATATACATATTAAGTGCTTAATTGCAATATGTACATCTACATGCATGTTATTCGGTAGAATTTCGAGGTCAAAATAGCACTTAAAACTGACGTCTTGAACAGTAAAGCCTGAATGCCAACATGAAAAAAAGAGAGTATTTGCATCACTTTTTAATTACTTTTATTCATTTATTTTTATGATTAAATATAACTAAAAATGATTCTCATACAAATTGAAAAATACTTGTTTACTGTCTGTGAATAGAAATAGTATGTGTGTATATATGAATATATACATTTGCTAATAAAATAAAATATACAATAAATTTATAGCACCACTAATACTACTCCATAATAATGTAAATATTTTTACAAAATGTCTTTAATATACAGCCTAGTGATTTTTTTCATTTATTTGCTAAATTTGATCATTTTTACTGGCATAGTACTGATTTAAGATTTTTTTTTGTTATTGACCTAATTCGGTGTGTTTTCTCATCACTACACGTTGTTTTAAACAATTAGAATATTAACTTTGGCAAAATTTTTAGCAAATATTTCCAATTTATTTCTTTCTCTCTCTTTTTTTTTTTGGTTTTCTGCTCATATAACTGTTCTTGCATTGCTTAGTTATTTGTCAATTTGATTGAGTGCTTACATTAAATAAAAACCAAAAATACAACAATTATGTCCTACATTCAACATCTTAGGGATAGAGTCATTAGCAACTAAACCACTCTCACAGTCACTGGTTCATGGTGGTGCACTTAAAAGGTTGATCTTGCAATGTCTGCGGTGGTGGTTGTGAGTGATGAGGACAACTCAGGTGTCCATTGTTGTTAGGATGACTAAGTAAAAGAATGTGGTAATCCTCTAAGGAATACAATACAGCAGTTAAGAGGTATCAAATTAGATACACACTAAGAAGCATAGATTTTTTTAAAAAACATTTTGTTGAGGAAAATTGTACTATTTACCAAGGATACAATTTCAATGATACATACCAACTGTATCAGAGCAATCACCTATGGAGAATAAGTCACTGGGAAAGGAGAATGAGGATAATGAGGGAGGGGAGATTTCCGGTTAACAAATCAATCAATCAGAGCAATCTTGCACAGACATAATTTAATTCAATTTGTTGAGGGACACAATTAATGCAATGCTCTGAATCTAATTTTATTTTATTTTTTAAAGAAATCAATACAAGAAAGGATAAAAGTATTGGTGACATAAAAGTTTGAGTAAAAGCAGAACTGTAGCAAAACATAATGTTCCTTCTTTGGTCTTATATAGGAGAAAAGATCATAACAGTATGTAGCTCAGAAAGCTGCTTGGAACACATTATCCTCAGGTCAAGTTTTCAGTTAAAATGCAAAATTTTAGACATGCTTAAGCAAAGGATCAAGAACAGAGGTAAGCATATTCTTCAGAAGATAGAGTTCCAAAGAAGTAACTAAAATATAATAGTACAATTCAGAGTCAATATTGAATAGACTTGAACTTAACTGAAAAAGTAGAAGGTAGAATATGTCAAGGAGGCTTTTCATAATGGAATGTATGAATGCTTAATTTTATGTGTCAGCTTGACTGGGCTAAGGGATGCCCAGATAGCTGCTAAAACATTATTTCTGTGTGGGTCTGTGAGGGTGTGTAGGAAGAGATTAGCATTTGAATCAGTAACTGAGTACAGAAGATCCACCCTTACCAATGTGGGTGGGCATTATCCAAATCCATTGAGGACCTCCATAGAACTAAAAGATGGAGGAAGGATAAATTCTCTTTCTCTGTTCCTGAGCTGAGACATGCCTTTGAAGCTTCTGATTCTTAAACTCTTGGGCTCAAACTGGAAGTCACATAGTTGACTCCCCTGGTTCTTAGGCCTTCCATCTCAGATTAAATTATATCACTGGCTTTCCTGGTTCTCTAGTTTGCAGATAGCAGATGGTGGAACTCCTCAGCCTCCAAAATCATTTCAGCTAATTCCCATAAAATCTCCTCATATATACATGTACACACACATATATATATATATGCACATACATATACATATATAAAAGTAATTGTTTTAGTCCATTTTGTGTTGCTATAACAGAATATCCGAGACTGGGTAATTTATAAAGAAGAGAGGTTAATTTGGCTTACGATTCTGGGAGAGTTGTGTCTGGCATGGGCCTCAGGCTGCTTCTACTCATGGCAGAAAGTGGCAGGCAGCTGGCAGGTACAAGCAGGTCACATGGCAACAGGAAGCAAGAGAGAGAGAAAAAGCAAGAGAGAGAGAGAAGGTGCCAGGGTCTTTTTAAGCAACGAGCTCTCGCGGGAACTAATAGAGTGAGAACTCACTCATTAATCCCCCTCCCCCAGGGAGAGCATTAATCCATTCATGAGGGATCTGCTCCCATGATTCAATCAGTTTCCAACACTGTCACATTGGAGATCAAATTTCCACATGAGTTTTGGAGGGGACAACACATCCAAACTCCATCAGTAATAAATGACATATATATGTACATCCTAATGATTCTGTTTCTCTGGATAACCTTGACTAATAGAGAAAGTGATGATAAATAGCAGGTTCCTACTTTGTCATAAATATAATTGAAAAAAATAGTTAAAAACATTGCATAGCTACCTTTAAAATTAGAATGGAAAACAAGAACTAAAAAATTCAGATAAAGTTTATTTTAAACAACATAAAAAAGTGATTGTAATCAAAACACGTAATTCAATAACATTATAAATCAAAGATACAGTACTCAAAAACTGCTAATCTCTGTCAATAGGGATATTCTAATGAGTGGGGGACATAGGGATCTTTGACCTATTTGACAAATATTATGTCATAGCGTTCAATAGCTCTAAAACTTAGAGCCTTTCTCTTTTCTCTGCTGATCCAATGGAAAAGCAAATTTGATGATTTAGAAAGATGTATAGCTACAGATGAAACATGGCTCATATTTTGGCATAATTTTAATGCTGCTATTAAGAGAAGATGTAAAAATTACTCGACTTTTTTTAACACTGTATGTGCAAAAAGTTTGAAACCTATGGTAAAGTTGCAAGAATAAAAATAGTACAACCACCATACAGTTTACTTATATTTACCAATTGCTATTTTATTGTTTGATAGACAATGTGCATTCTCTTTCACATATAAGTATGTACACATATGTTTGTGTTTACATATAAATATAAGCACATGTATTTTTTTCTGAATCATTTGAGGACAAGTTGCATGCATCCTGGCTCTTTACCCCTAAATACTTCTGTGTGTATTTTCTATGAATAGGTAAATTTTCCTGCATAACCACAATACATACATCATCTTCAATAAATATAATATTGATGTAATATTTTATTTAATCTACCATCCATATTTCATTTTTTTAAATTGGACTGATTATGTCCTTCATAACTTTTTTTTCTCCTCTGAGACAGGATCCAATCTTGGATAAGGTATTGCATTTAACTGCCATATATGGTTAGTGTTCTTTGTCTTGAATGTTTTCTTTGTCTTTTTTGATATTATTCCTTAAGCCATAAACAGTCCCATTTTATTTTTTAAATTACACGTTCTTATCAGGGGTCTATCTGACTTTACCTCAAGTTTAAACTTAGGTTATGCATTCCATACTTTTATACTACAGAAGCAATGTTGTGTTCATCTCAGAGTATCACATCAGTAGGCATATGATGCTAATCTTGATTATCTGGTCAAGATGTTAGCAGATTTATCCACTGTAGGGTTACAACTTTTTTCTTACATAATTAATAAGAAAACTGTGAAAAGACTTTAAAATAATCTGCACATCCTCATCAACATTTTTCCCGGAATTTAGTATCTTTTAATGGGTTGTGCTTGAGCCAAACTTCACAATGATGTCACAAAATAGCATTTTCATATTTTAAGTATTCCCTATGAATTCACTTGTTGTCATTCATGTTCTATAAATAAGAGTACTCTCCAAGTCTCCATTTAATTAAATATGGTTATTTATTATGGCTTTAGACTCACAGATTTCAAATTTTGAAATAGTTTATAATCTGTTAGTGTATCAACTCTTTGTGTTGCTCAAATTGACCCAGATTGGGCAAACTCCTATATCCTTTTGACATTTCTCCTTATTTTTAAGGGAGCGTAACAGAATAATCCAGTATTATCTTGTATCTACTTTGCTCTGGCCATTATTCAGCCATTTTTGCAAGGAGTCCTGGTCAAAGGTTTTTTAGAAAATCAAAATATTGCTTAGAAATAGTTATACAGATCATTATTTATAATTTCATAAAAGACCCACTAGTAACATCTGAAGAGAATAATAATCAAATATTTTGCTTATATTTTTATCATTGGCTAGTCATAAAAAAAACTTTGGTTATTTAATATGCCTCCAAAAATTAATAGCAGAAGATAATATCTACTATTTTATTTTAGACTTGTAATAATTTTGACAATTTAACTTGTCAAAAAATTTGACAAGACACAAAAAATTATAAAGAGGCCAACACCTTCTAAACCTGTAAAATTATTTAAATATCAGTTACTGTCAGGTGTAGTTTCATGTCTTTTTGCATTAAAACCTGTTATCAAACTGAATGAAATAAATATTCCGTTTCATTATCACATTTTATGTAGTGAGTCAGAAGGCAATTGAATTTTGTCTTTTGACTGTATTAGCAATTGCATAATAAGTTAGGGAGAATATAGAGTCTTTATCTCAGACCCTTGGGGCAATCAATACTTGTCAGAACAAACTCTCCAGTAAGAAAAATCGGTTTATTTCTCTAGAGGGACTCCTGTTGTTTTTTGAAATAAATACACATTGACTTATTCTCTTTCAGGGTCACAGTTTTAGTAAGAGGAGGAAGCAGCAAAATCATCTAAAACAAAAAATATTTTGGGAATCTTCTCCACTAAGCCAATAGATTGAGCGGTGTAAGTGGTACAGAGGTAGCAAAAGCTTCTCACTGGCCCATGTATGCCCAGCAGGTTGGGGAAAGAACCGCGTAAAGAACTATGACCAGTCGAGGTGCTTGCTGAAGGTAAAGGGAATACAGGATGAGTCATAGAAAGAGGGAGTTGCAAGTACCAACTATAACTACCTGATCATTTAGAGAAATGAGGACTGTAACCATCTTCCTTATTGTGTTAAAAACGTGTCTGTGTGTATGTATATACATACTTACTGTACACATATTAATCAGTTATCTTTGTTTTTCTTCCTCTTATCCTTTATCATGTCGCATAAGATTTATTGATTTCATGTCAGTATTTAAACACTGCAAATTTTACCCCATAGTATTTGTATTTATGTCATGGAACATCAGGAGATGAGTAAACATCAACTTCACCTCCTCTTCTGGGAAAGGGATTAATGCCTTATCCCTCGTAGGCAGGACAGTTGCATCACGATGGGTGAAACTACTGCTTTGTTATTGTCCCATTTGAAGATCAAGTATAGTTTAAGGAGATGCTTATGGGCACCGAGTTGATAAGGGGTCAACTTGTGACAGTTAATTTTAGGAGTCACTTTGACTATATTAAGGTATACCTAGAAAACTGGTAAAGCATTATTTTGGGGTGTATCTATGAGGGTATTTCCAGAGGTCATTAGCATGTGACCCTGAGTGGACTGGGAGGGAAAGATTTGCCCTCAATAGGGGCAGCACCATCCAATCCACTGGAGCCCAGAAAGAACAAAAACAGAGAAAAGGCAAATCTCTCACTCTATCCACTGGAGCTGGAAAACACTCTTTTCTCCTGTTCGTGGACATCAGAACTCAAGACTCTTTAGCCTTTGGGTTCCAGGACTTACATTAGTGGTACCTCCAGCTCTCAGGCCTTTGACCTTGGACTGAGAACGGCACCATGGGGCTTCCCCAGTTCTGAGGCTTTGGACTTGAACTGAGCCATGTTGTTAAGGGCATCCCAGTGTCTCCAGCTTGCAGACCAGTGTAGGGATTCTTCCAGCTGCTAAGTATGTCTATTCCAATTTTGCATTCTGGAACTGGGGAAATAACCACAGGATGGGTTTGGGGACCCACTGGACCCAGTGAGTCAGACCTGAGCTAAGACTTCATTAATCATCTGACCCTAATAATCCTCTATTCTAACTGGAGGGCCCACTGTGACATTTCAGGTCTCCTGGAATTAATGCCAGTTAAGGTCCAGTGTCCAGTGGTCCCTGAAAGGTCTGATTACTCTGCTTTCTCCACTGTACAGCTACATCATAGGTACTTTGGGGGAAGGAAGAGAAAGGGTAATAGTATAAACTTTCTGTACCAGGCTCCTTACTCAAGGGGATCCAGCCATCCCTTCATTCAGGGGGTTCTGGGTCTGTAACCTGGCTTAAGTCTGCGAATTGCTTGAGGGGCTGTGACTGTTTTTATGACTGAAGTAAGATTTTGTTCATGTGACCTATAAGTTTTCTGCTTATACACATCAAATGAGAATTTAGTAGGCTTCCTATGCATTTGACTTCTAGGGACACCATAATTAACTAACCAATTCCATAGATCTGTAAGAAGCAGACTGTTCTGATTGCTGCTCTGCCTCTGCTGTCCGTTATGGTAACTACGCCCACCTTGCCTTTGATGGTTGGTCTCTGCCACTTGGTCTCTGCCACCAGGCATCCAATTATCTCCGTCACATTAAAGTTTTTCAGTTGAGTGACTCCTGATTCCACTGTAAGTTTCAGTACAGAGAAGAGCCATCACCGAGCTCTTCAGGGATGCTGGGGCTCCCCTCAGGAATCTATTTCTCAAGGTATTGGTGAAAGGTATGTCTTCCAGAGCTTTCCAATGTGGGTGAGTAGGTTTTACATGACCAATCCACTCTAGCATTCCAATCTCCCTAAGCCTTTGAATTCCCTCTTGTACAGTTAACCAAAGGGGGTTGGCACCACTAAATCTCTCACAGAGGGTCATCTTTTTGATCCATTTTTAGCCAGCCAAACAAACAATCTGTTAGCACTTTTCCTAACTCCCTGAGCTGCAACATTAAATGTAGAATCTCTGCTTAGTGGGCCCATATCAATGAATTTGACCTGGTCCAACTTTATGTTCCTTTCCCTATTACCCCACATCCTTAATATCCCTCTCCATGCATGTTCTCCCATGCAGATTTCTGGTTGTACGTATTAGAAAATTCAAGTAGATATTTTGGAATGTAGTTCACCTCCTCATTTGTCACACTTTATACCTCATCTTTAGGGGACTGCTGGGACTTGAGTCTAGAACCAAAGAGGGGTGGTGAGGGTGGGTCCTGAGGAGAACCAGCCTTGTCTTGCTTGGTAACTGCCTCAGGGGAAGGCGTTACTATTCCCTTAGGCGGTGTGGAGTTAATCCCTTCAGGCAGAGGTGGAAAAGCCGCTGTCTCTGGGAATGGAGGTGGGAAGTTCCAGTAAACAAGACTCATCAGAATGTAAGGACTCAATGTCCCCAGCCTCTTCAGAGTCTTTCCGCACTTCCCCATTCCAACTTGCAGGATCACATTCTTTGGCAAACAATGTCCTCACTTCAATACATCCACACACAACCACAGCCACACACTACACATAAAATCAACTCTGATTGGGAGCTGCCTACAAAAAAAAAAAAAAATGTATGTGACATAATGTATATGTTAATTAGCTTGATTGAGCCATTCCATAATGTATACATAGTTCAAAACATGTTGTAATATGATAAATGTATATTACATTTTTGTCAATTTAAAAGTAATTAATTCATTAAGGAGAGGTTAAAATAACTAGAAAATTTTAGTATGACACTGGGAGAAAATATTTTAAAGATGCCAAGTTGTTGTAAAGTAGGTGTCATTTTCTTACACTTGCAAATATTCATATAATTTTTTTGAACCTAGCAAATTACGTTACCAAATTAAGAAAAAAAATGACTAGTAATAGCAAATAAGTATGTAAAAATTAGAACTAATAAAGGTAATATTTGCACTTTATATTTCTATAATTCTTTCAGCAATGCTCAGGTAGGAATTCCAGAAATTTACTTGCTCCAGGGAAAATTTCCACCTAATGCTTTTCCCTGTGTACACACAGCTACTCTGCCACCATCTTCTTGGGCACTCTGGGAAATACCAGAAGTAAGCTCATCTCACCCTTTCTTATGCTTATGTCGATTACCATGAGAGTCAATTACCACAAGAAGCCCAGGATCCCTGGTCAGCCCTTTATTCCAATATTCTGGTATCCACATTACTCCATATTGCCCATCCTCCACACCTGCCAAGCTTCTGAAAACTTTTCACTTTTTTCCCTCCTCGGGAAGTCAATTCCCAACATCCTCAACCACTTCTGTTAACTTGTACTTCTTGCAGCAGTTGAAATTGGCTTTCACCCATTGATACAGTTCTTTTGTTTGTTTTCCCCATTCAACCTTCTCTACTGGTGCCCGTGGAGCACATGGGTTCTCCTTCCTGTGCACACTCACTCTTCATATAAACAAACAGAAATGCATTTAGACCAACTATACCAAATATTACCCATACAGTGGATTGATCAGTTTCAGGCTCCCTGTCATGCTCCCCAGCACTCCTTCTGTAATAACTGTGTGTGTGCATGTGAGTACGTGTGTGTGTGTGTGTGTGTTTCCAATATCTACTTATGTGATCCTTCCACCACGTTGGTTCCTCATTTCCTTCACCTCTTCTCTTTTCATAACCGTGTCTTCCATTCAGCCTCACATGTCCATGCCCATGGTTACAGTTTTCAACATTTCATTATTAATAATGGTTACCCCATCATTATCCAGAGTCAAACACTTTACTCTCACTTTCATCATCTGGAAACTTTCTCTGGTAGCCCACCCCCATCAATTATTCAATTCCAGCAGAACTTCCCATCAAATTTTTTTCATGTTCTTATCTCCATACTATCCTAATTTCCCTAAACTCCCAAGTTTAAAATCCACAGAGCATCATTGTATTCACTGCCATCCCTGACATTTTCTTTTTTTTCATGCAACATAACCTGTTTTGCTCCATTATTCCTTTGCCACACACTCCTGAATAATCCAGAGCTCTTTTAAAAGTAACTCTCTGCAGTGACTGCTCTCCATTTCCTTTCATGATCAATAACTTCAGGTAGGCACTTGATGTCACTGGCAATCAAATGATCTTTCCTTAATATTTCCACTCGCTCGCTATACTACATGACTGTTTAACAATTCTAGCCTTCCTACACACCTCCCCTACTCTTAGTTTTGGCTGGCAATCGTGTTTCCTACTTCATGAAGAATCTGAAGTTGTTTAAAGAGAACTTTGAGAGGCCACTAACCACCTGCTCTGAGCCCACACATTCAACCTTCTCTTCTGGATAAATTTTTGTTGTTTTCAGATAAGATGCACATCTCTACTTATGCATAGATCCATCCTCTTTTGTTCCAGAAAAGCCCCTTTTTCTCCAGCTCTTAAATCATCTCTCTTACTGACTCATTCATATCAGCATTCAAATTGTTGCTATTATTTCTATCTTAAAATGATTCTTTTTTTTTCTATACTTCCCTTTTAAGCTACCACCCCATTTCTCTAATTTTTCTTACACAAAACCTCCCCCTAAGAATTATGTGTATTTTTTTTTCCTTCCTGTATTTTCTTTAACCCATTATACTTATGATTTTGTCCCCTCCAATTTCCCAAAACTGGGAAGATCATAATCAACATTTTCTAATCCCTTGATAAATCCAATGATTATTTTCTAGTCATCATTGTAGTTGTAGGTTCTATTTTCTTAGACAGTTAGAAGGAGTGAGTTTGTCCAAGTGTCCTTAGGAAGATCATTTTAATCATTTTTACCAAGATGTTACATTTCCTTCATTTATCAACTCATTTATATATTTGAGTGATATGTAAATTATTTACAGGTGATTTCAGTTTTTCAATCACCAAAAAAACCAAATTATACTTTAACTTATTGATGAGAAATGAATTCATTCTTTGCTTTTCTGGATAATATTTTACTTGCTACACATTAAAGCTGTCTGATATAAAAATTTTACAAGAAGCCCATGCTGTTTGAACTTAGCAAATCATTCACTCTAAAATTATGCAAGCTTAAGACTTCTTTTGAAACCTTAAAAAGATTACTGTTTTAAAGTTTTCTCATTTTTTTTCCAGGATTACCAATTACATAGAATTTCCTTTTGTAATGTTTAATTTATTTTTGAAATTTTATTTTTTTAATTTTTATTTATTTTTTATCGACAAATAATAATGTGTATCTTTATGAAATACAACATGATATTTTGTTCTACGCATACATTGTAGAAAGATGTAAGCAAGTTAATTAATATATTCATCACCTCACCAACTTATTTATTTACGATGAGAATGTTAAAATATATTGTCATCAATTTTAAAATATACAGTACAGCTCCTTTGCCCATTTTTTAATTGGGTCATTTGTTTTTTACTGTATAATTGCTTGAGTTCTATGTATATTGTGGATATTAATCCCTTGTCGGATGCATAGTTAGCAAAAATTTTCTCCCAGTCTGTAGGTTGTCTTTTCACTCTGTTGTTTCTTTTGCTGTGCAGAAACTTTTTAGTTTGATATAGTCCCATTTGTTTATTTTTTCTTTTGCTGCTTGTACTTTTGGGCTCATGTTCATAAAGCCTGTGCCCAGACCTAATTGCTGAAGTGTTTCACTTATATTATCCCTTAGTAATTTTACAGTTTCAAGTCTTATACTTAAGACTTTAATCCATTTTGAGTTGATTTTAGTGTATGGTGAAAGATGCATATCTAGTTTCATTCTTCCGTGTATGGAAAGGAAGACATACAAATGGCCAAACAGATACATGAAAAAATGCTCAAAATCACTAGTCATCAGGGAAATGCAAAATAAAACTACATAGAGATACCACCTCACCCTAGTTAGACTGGCTATAATCAAAAATACAGTGAATAACAAATGCTGGCAAGGATATGGAGAGAAGGGAACACTCCTCCACTGTTGTTAGACTGTAAATTAATACAACCACTATGGAAAACAGTATAGAGGTTTCTCAAACAACTACAGATAGATTTTCCATATGACTCAGCAATCCCTCTTTTGGGTATATACCAAGAGGAATGGAAATCATCATGTCGAAGGGATACCTGCACTCCCATGTTCATCACAGCTCTGTTTACAATAGTCAAGATATGGAACCAACCTAAATGTCCATCGATGGATGATTGGATAAGGAAACTGTGGTATATATACACCATGGAATACTACTCTGCCATAAAAAAGAATGAAATACTCCCATTTGCAACAACATGGATGAACCTGGAGAAACTTATGTGGAGTGAAATAAGCAAAGCATAGAGGGATAAATTTCTCATGTGCTTACTTATATGTAGGAGCTAAGAGAGAAAGGAAGGAAGGAAAGGCCATAGTAGTGTGGTGGTCTTATAGAGGGAGGGAACATTCCTAGGGCTACAAAGTGGGGGGAGGGGGGAGGGGAAGAAGGAGGGAGGTTGGGGATAATTGGGTAGGGACACAGAGCACAAAAGTTATTTCTGGTAATGGTTATTCCCCCAGTATAAATTTGGCCCTCTTATCATGGGCACAATGCGTGACAATTAACTTTGTATCTCATGAATATTCATAATAAATATAAAATAAAATAAAATAAACCATACATTATTATTAGGCCTGGTCACCATGCAGTGCAATAGATCACACTGTAGTACATTATGCTAAGTGAAATAAGCCAGGCACAGAAAGACAAGTACTGCATGATCTCACATGTGGAGTCTAAAAAAGTTGATCTCATAGAAACAGTAGAAAGGTGGTTACTAGAATCGGGGGCGGGGGGGGAAGGTGGAAGGATGAAAAAGAGGTAGATGTTGATCAATGGGTACTAAGATTTTTTTAAAAAATTATTTTTAATTGATAAATAATAATTGTGTATATACATGGAGTCCAACGTGATGTTTTGATCTACACATGCATTGTGAAAAGACTAAAGCTAATTAACGTAACCATCACCTCACCAACTTGCCTTTTTGTGGTGACGAAGTTATAAACGTACTGAAATATACATATATTATTAGTGACCATGGTCATTGTGTAGTGCAACAGAGTACGCTAACTTATTCCTCCAGTCTAACTGAGACTTTCTACTTTCTGGTCAACATCTCCTTTCACCATTCCTCCCACTTCTCCCCGCTGTGTTCCCAGCCTCTGGTAGCCACTTTTTATTCTCTCTTCCTATGAGATCAATTCTTTAGATTCCACAAATAGTGAGATCATACAGTATTTTTCTTTCTGTGCCTCATTTATTTCTCTTAACATAATGACCTCCCATTTCACCCATGTTGTTGAAAATGACAAGATTTCTTTTTTAAGGCTGTATAGTATTCCATTTTATGCACCACGTTTTCTTTATCCATTCATCTGTTAATAGACACTTAGGTTGCTTCCGTATCTTGGTTATTGTGAATAATGCTGAAATGAACATGGGAGTGCAGATAATCCTTCAACATACCAATTTCAATTCCTTTGGCTATATACCTAGAAGCATGATTTCAAGATAATATGGTAATTCTATTTTTAGTTTTTTGAAGAAACTCCAAAATGTTTTCCAGAATGGCTGTACTAATTCATGTTCCCATCAATACTGCACAGGGTTCCCTTTTCTCCACATCCTTAACAACACTTGTTATCATTCTTCTTTTTTATAATAGCCCCTCTAATGGGTGTGAGGAGATATATTACTGTGCTTTTAATGTACATTTTCCTGATGATTATTGAGCATTTTTAATATATCTATTGACTATTGGTATCTCTTTTTTTGAGAAATGTCTATTCAGATACTTTGCCCATTTTTTAATCAGGTTATTAGTTTTCCTGCAATTGAATTGTTTGTATTCCTTATGTATTTTGGATATTGGTCCCTTATCACATGTATGATTTGCAAATATCTTCTCCCAGTCAGTGATTTGTCACTTCACTCTGTTAATTTTATTTTTAATTTGCTGTGCAGAAGCTTTTTTAATTTGATGCAATACAAGAAATCATTGCCAGATCAATGTTGTGGAACTTTTCCTCTTTGTTTTCTTCTATCAGGTTTACAGTTTCGGGTCTTGCACGTAACTCTCATCCATTTTGAGTTGATTTTTGTAATGCTTTTATAGTGGTAACATCAATTAAGAATATTTAACACAGATAGTACACATCTATACTTTCATAGTCAATTTTTTTTTCAGACAATTAAATGATAATTATTACATTTGGTAAGCATGCCTTGATGAGTAATTTTAGAGTATTTCCTCTAACACATTCAAATGCCAGCTTTTGGCCAGTCATACAACTGGAGACTGACCAGTGGTTCTCAACTTTGAATATGAATATGAATCACTTAGGGATCTTTATAAAACTCAGATTCAGATTCTGGAGATAAGGGTGGGATCTGAGATTCTTAATCTTTAATAACTTTCCAGGAGGTACTGATGATCCTGGTCTTTATGCTACACTTTCAGTAACATGGTCCTAGATAATCTTTTCTTAGGTGCTTTGGTCTTCTTTGGCTTTTACAAATATATTACACTCCTATTATTAAGTTTATGAAGACAGCCAGAGAAACACATTGGTACTAAACTGGTCCATTACTTTTTATATTTCATTCCTGTATTTGTGGTTCTGTCTTTTCTCTCTCTCTCTCTCTCTCTCTCTCTCTCTCTCACACACACACACACACACACACACACACACACACACACACACAATTTACCATAGATAGTTGGCTTTTTCCCTAAAATTCTTTTAACCCTATTTTTATGTTTTATTTTTCAGACCATAAAGTAAAAATAAACTTTTGAAATAATAATAAACATTAGGACTTTATAAATGTTTATGGGCTATATCATAGTAACTTGAAACACTTTAAATTGCACGCTCCTAGTGGACTTGAAACTTGTAAGATGATTTAGATTATTATATAGCAAACTAAATGGTGTACATAGGTATGTAGTTTTAAATAATATTTTATGTTAAAGAATTATCTTAAAATAATTCCTTTCATTTGAAAAACATAATCGTCATACTAGTCAGCAAACAGAAAAGTATAAATTATAATTAAATTTTATATCAAGATGTATCTTAACCCTTTATTTGATTAATGGAGGAAATGAAATCAAGGAGTTTATCATTTATCAAATGTTCTTCCTATGTTATGTACCCTGTGAGGTATTAATGTTGTCTACTTGCCATACAAATATCTAATTTTGTAATAGTTGCTTTTAACTTAGTAAATGTATAATACATGATCTAACCACTTACTTCATAAAGAGTAGGCAATTAATGTGTTTATCTGCATTTATTGTAAAAAACCACAATACTCAATAATTTATATATTCTCATATCAAAATTTGTATTTATTGGCTATTCATTAAATCAACAAACATGAATATAAACTCTAAAATATAACATTTCAAACTATTATGTCATGTTAATTTTTAACATAAAATTTTCTACCAATATTATATACTTTTTTGCCAACTAATTATCCTCTATGAGGCACATTTTATATTTTAAAATAACAGCACCTCAGTATTTGACCTTTCTTAGAAACTATTAAAACTACCTAACAATGCTTCTGGATACCGCTTCCTTGATGGTTCTTGAAAAAGAGTCTTCCTTCTTTTCATTTAAAATTTATTTGTCTCCTTGGTCACATCCTACAGAGTTTCTTGGAATGAAAACCACAAAATGTCATCTGTAATTGATTATTAAACATTCTTGGATTCATTTAATAGTTCCAAATATGCATGTCACCTATATTCCATACTTCCTAATATAATTGTTGTGATTATTGTGAATAAAGAATAGTGATAGTATACTCAATTACTGCAGGTGCTTCAAAAGTCGACATCTGGGCGATTTGTAACTCCCAGTTCAAAATACTAGACAATCCACAAACATGTGAAAATAATAATCTGTCAGTAAGCAATTAAAGTGTCACATGGTGACAAAACCATTCACGATAAAAGATTCAGCAGAAAGCGTATTTTGATATAAATAAAAAAAGAATCAAAGTATTTTGCTTATTACATAATTGGCCATATAAGAACAATCCTTTAACTTTTATCATCTCATTTTTAGGAATGTAAATACTTCTGCAAAAAATCAGAAGTTGAGAAACAACTCAAAATAACTTAAAAAATTAGAATATATTTTAATATAAATGCCATGGATGAGAAAATCAAATTTCCTTAGATTATATATACATTATTGTTCCAAGAATTGAAACTTGTTTGGGGTTTGGTAACGCAGTATAACGTACTGTAATTGTAATTACAATAAGAGTACAACGGTAGGAATAAATTTTATCAGAATAATTTTTAAAATATTTAAAGAATTCTAGAAATTATAATATAGTGTAACGTAGCCAGGATATTTTATTTAAACGTGAGCTATAATGAAATAATTTCTTTTGACATTTAATTTTTCATTTTTCCCTCTGAAATTTTTACAAGCAACTTTCTCAATATTCTTTATACCATACTGTGCAGTTAAAGAGTCTTTCTTAACTCCTATGCTTGAAAGTAACTTTCAGGAATTATGCCAAGCAAGTTTTTGATAAAATATTAAATGTAAATGAATTTGTTTTTCATAAGATCATCATCAGTAAATGCTTTGCTGACTTAATGATGCCTTGCCACTAAAAAGATACTAAAATAGTGTAACCCCAAGTTCAATAAAAAAATGTATCTCTGTCTAATATAATCACTACAGTACTTCAAAAGTGCTCTCTCCTTATTCATGTGACCCTATGTAAACTGAAACAGTTCTCCAGTGGCACCACAGGGGCACACACTCCAGCCTTCTAACCCACATCCTTCTCATTATTTCTTCATATTCAAGAAGGTTTGTGTTCTTAAGGATGATTCTGGCTAGAAATTCTGTCCTCATCTTGATACTAACGTCACTAGTATCTTATCATGAAAACGTATTCCCATCTCTATACCTTACACCTACTTGTGTGTGGAACGTAAACCCATTTCATGATCTCCCACATATGGTTTAAACAGCAATGAGTAGACAAAACTAAAATTGGTAATTAAATATCCCAACCCTTAAAACCCTCCATCCAGTCCAGCTTGTGATTATTTTCATTGGCGCCTCAGTGTCACATCCAAAGCATTCCTGCAACATTACTTTGCCTAGCAATTCAGCTCATACCATTATCTACCTCCAAACTCAAGATCAGCATTATCTGTTCCTGTGCATTAACTCATTAAATAGCTCTGTTAAAAGAAGGGGTAGCTACAGGTGCTAGGCTCTCTCCTGCAAAATCACTAAAAATTCTTTTGTTCTCCTTAACATGTGACCTTGTGTTCCTCTGCTGCTCTCGCATTAAGATTTGACTTAAAGGAGGGACTTTAGGTCCTTGCTCAGTGTTTCAGTTGCCTCTCATTTGTTGCAGACTCACTGTACAACCTTCCTTTTCCTAAGAGAGTGAGAGTGTGCCCTGTTGTCCCGCTGAAGAACTATTTCTGTCCACAGAAGGACATATGGATAAGGACAGAGCTGCTTGTCATTTCTCTTCATCATAACTTACTCTCACAGATTTTATACATATATACATATATATATATGTATATATATCTACAGTTATATAGTTACTATATATTTAAAGTGTATTACACATTGTATTGTGGAGTTGGAGAGGTGTAATTAGGGGAAAAGAAGACTCAGCTGTATTTTCAATGCTCATAACATTTTGTTAAAACTACACCGAACGTGTTAAGTCTGGACTGCTAATTTGGCCTGTGTCGTAATTGTTTGGCAGGTGGTTTTTATTTAATTCTCTTTTTTCTACCATCCAAATGGCCTCTGATTAATGGAGGTTAGCTTAGGATCTTAAGGGAAATAGTTCTTTGGATGGGGATTTATTACTAAATATATTCTTTAAGTGATGGTGAGAGAAAAATGGATGTGAGTGAAATATGAATATGCTTTTTAATTAACCTATTGATTACAAATAAACATAAACTATTTAATTTTCTAATGTTAACAGTTCCACTGTATTAATTCTAGCCTGAATAATTTTGCCCTATTATTACTTTGTAAATATCATGGATCTGTTGGGAAAATATAGGAAAAATGGTCAGGGCCCCTCAGATGCTCAGAGTCTTGCTGAGCATTTGATGTAAACAGGCAAATGCACTCAGGTGTTCCTTGGTTATCGTCTAGTGTAATTGCACATGAGCACCCAGGTGTCCTGGGTTAAGGACTTAAGTATAAGGATGAGTGGCTGTGATGCATGGCCCCTCCCATCCCTGGGATGCCCCACATTGCTGCTGGAGGCTGTTGCTGCTAGTGCCCCCAGGACCCTCGCAAGGCCACTGCCACCGCCGGACCTGTAAGCTACCAGACCTGCAAGCTGCTGCCACTGAGAAAGCTGAGGACTGAGCTCATGTCATCTGCCAACAGCTCCTGGAATCTTTCCCAATTACCTAGCATGGACCAGCGTGTGAGGGGCCTGGGGACCCAGCCTGGCATGTGAGGGGTCTGGTAACTCAGTCTGTACAATGGGTTTGGAGGGTCTGAGCCTTAGGTCTGACAATATAAATGGAAACAGTATAACTAACAACTAAAATAATGAAACATTTTGGCTTTAGTTATGATTTGCCTTACTTTACAGATCAAATAAAAGTCAGCAATTTAAAGTATACCATTGGGTGAGTTTTGCTCATCATTATATAGAATACTTTCATAACATAAACTTACCTGTGTCCTTTTGCAGCCAGTCACCTCTGCTTCCTGGGCACCACCTGTTCTGCTATCTGCTGCTATAGTTTTGCATTTACCATATACATATACACATTCATCATATATACACATACACACATATATGCAGTATAAAATATATACATACTATGTTCTTTTTTAAACAATTTCAGATTATATTTTACTGTCTTCTATGTGAGTAATTTTAAAAGTATAGTTCCATCCTTGAATTTGAACCATTTTCTAGCTTGGTGAGGTTGGAAAATTGCACATTCTAGAGTTTTTTAATTCCTCATCTATAATTTTAATATTATATACGTACATATGTATAATGATGTTATTGTATAAATTCAATTAATACATGTACATAATGTATCACAGGACTTGGAGGATTATGCATTTATTAAATAATTCTTGTTTTTATTTTTGGTAATGTTACACTAGTAATTTTATAACGCATTAAGTTCTCTTGCAATTATCTTGTTCTAATGCACTTTCATATTTCTAATTGTTTACATAACTGGATACTACTTTATTTGAACAAAAATATTCCTTATATTTATTTTGGATTAGACATTAGCTTTAATCCTTGGCTTGCTCTCTGTCTAATAATATTCTTACTACCTATAGTTTCTTTTGATTCACTTTCTGATGTAAATTGAAAGAAGAAATTCAATTTTTTTGTTCTATTTAGTTTAGAATGTCTCTAATCAAAATAAGCTTTATTTTGCTTTTTACCACTCCTCATTAATTTCTGGTGTTAGAAAGGAAGGCCAAAAAGGGACTTGGCCTCAGCTGCAATATGGCTCGAGAGAGAGATGTAGGCTCCTCAGGCCAACAAAGGGTGAGATTTGTTGTTTTCCTCTTAAAGGGGCAAAGAAGAGGGGGAAAAAAAAGATGAAGAAATGAGAAGTAGGGGAACTAGTCTTGGCAAATCCAGGGAACGTCCATTGTATTGACATAGGTCCCAACATTGTAATGGTACTCCACATGATTATTTAAAATTCCACTAATTTACTTCAGGGCCATATTAACAGATTTTGAAATTTTTTTAAAACCACAACAATGGGCTGAGAGCTATGCTTAATTGTGGTCAGTGACGGATTAGCGCACATTGTGTCTCTGCAGTAAGAACAACATCAAGTTTCAGGGATCACAGTGAAGGAAGTGGAAGAAGGAATAGGGTCTGGCTGAAGCAGCAGGGAGAGGCTGGGCTCCTGCACTGCCCGTCCCTCCCAGTGCCATTTGGCTTAAAGTATTTATCCATTTTTCTGGTTTCCATGTGCAAAAAAGGGTTTTGACATAATTTTAACCATGGATTGGTGGTATCTTGAACTTCTGCTGGTATCTTGGAGCTATACCCCTTTTGCAATAAGTAGAACTGAGAACAGAGATTATGCTATTATTTCTTTCTTAGAGCATTCAGTGATCATTCTCCTTGCTAAATACCCTTCCCCCAAACCCTCTACTCCAAACCAGGCAACCATGGCTTTTCTTAATTGCTACAATTTTATTTTCTTTCCTATTCGTGGTTGTCCTTCAGTTCTTCATCTATGACTGAAGACAGGTTTTTGCTTTAGAAACTATCATCAGGGATCTGCCAGAGCTTTCAATATTTGCTTTTCTCCAGACATTAGTACCCAATATGGCCCAATTCCTTGAGGTTTCTGGAAGTAAACAACACAGATAACTAATCTGATGTGGATACAGATTTTTCAAGTGTTTTAAACTGATAAGTTAATAACACTCATATCCACAATTCTGGTTTCTTTTTCAACTTAAACTATAACTGCAAATTTATTGAGAAAGAAACACATTAGCTATTTTTAAGATACATTCTATTTTTCCTCACTCAAATTTTGATATAATGGTAGTAGAGCACTCACAAAGCTAATTCCAGATGAATATGTGCAGTCCAGATACTTTGAGATGATGTTGAGCTTATCTATGTGCTTTAAACAAACTATTATTTATTGTATTTTATTGATTTAAGCTCACGAAAGTTGTTAACTATGGGTAAAGTGTTTACATTAAGGAATTTACTGTATGTTACCAACTTTTTAGTGGTGCTTGTAAAACAGATGAAACCACCTTCTTCTGCCTGGGCTAATTTGGGTTGATAAATGGTGAGTGAGGAAACATACACTGCTTTGTAACAATTTGCATAATAATCTATATTTCCTTAGTTTTTAGTCAGAAGTGGTAACTAGTTTATTGTAAATTATTTTGGTAACTATGACAAATTTAATATTTACCTTTAGAAGTATAAAACAACTTAGTTTTTGAAATGCGTATAAAATTACTGCGGTGGATTGAATGCCCCCCAAACTCTGAAAATTTATCCCCACTTTGACAGTGTTAAGAGGGTGGGAAATCCAATTACAGCAATTGAAAAGTGGGGCCTCAAAGAGGTGATTAAATTGTGAGGACTATGTCCTCATGAATGGATTGATCCATTCATGGAGTAATGAGCATGGTTCTGATGGCTTTAAAAAGAGAGCAGCTGAGAAGCTTGGCTCACTCTCTTGCTCAGCCATTCTTGCTATGTGATACCCGGTGTTGCTCTAGAATCACCAAAAGGAAAACGCCCTCACCAAATGTGTGCCCTGGACTTTGGACTTCCCAGCCTCTGAACTGTAAGAAATAAATTCTATTTCTTTCTAAATTACCCAGTTTCAGGTATTCTGTTACAAACAACAGAAATGGATTAATACAATTACTAATATTTTGATTTGCAGTGGAACTCTATAAAGTAGAGGACTGGGCTGGATCTTTGGGTCTTCTAGATCAGATAATCCTGTTCTCCTGACTTGGACTAGAAGGGAGAAAGGAAGAAGGGACATCAAAGGCAGAGAACATAGTGTGAAGGACCTGACAGTGCTCCTGTCTTTAGTGTGTGATTGAAACTGTGCTCAGGACTTTGCACATATAAATTATCCAATGAAATTGGGTTAATCCCTCTTATTGTTATAAGAAAATATAATCCTGTGGAGGATATATATCATACTGATTTTTTTATGAAGTGGCATTGACACTAATATCTTGCTGAATTGACAAAAAGTCAATATTAATAGATTTTACAAACATGCACACTACTAACATCTATACTATTTAAACGACTGCTTAAATAATTCAAATTTCCTGAAAAATAAAATTAAGAAAATGTCACTGTGTTTTAATCTAATGGAATAGAGTGGATTTCAGTCTCAATTCCGAAATGATTATGTATGTTACCTTAAAAATTGTATATTTTAAATTATTTTTCTTTGATATCAAACTGAATGGATTATTTGAAATTTAAAGCACAATGCATATCTCTCAAAGATTTTATTAGCTTGGGTATTGTATACTAATTATATAATGCAGCTAAAAATATTACAGGAAAATTATCTTTGAAGATATTGTGCAATGTCCTGTGGAGTATCAGCAAGTGAGAAATTGCAGTTTAATAGAGGGTGTGTTATACTAAAATTGCAATTTGCTCAAATATTTGTTTTGCTTATTCCTTTGTTTACATATTATGCAATCCATTGAACTTAATTTTAAGTTATCCCCAATGCTCAACTAAGACTACATGCTTTGTGACTTAAAGATCAGGTAGTGTGCTTTAGTTTTTAAATTATGCACAATTCATTTCAACTATAAGAAAGAGTGTTAAATAAATTATATAAAGTCTAAGACTCAGTAGATATATGAAAAATTTCTAAGGCTACATAGGAGATTAGTATACAAGGAGCTCACAGCAGAGGGGGTAAATCTTGGGGATTATCCCAGAACTTTGCTTACTACAACTCCCTAATCTACCATAAAATATCTGTTATCAATACCAAAGCAACCATTTCCCTTTAGCTATCAAATAGACCTATCAATAATAATATCTATGTTGGTCAGAATAGGCCAGATTATGACACATTAAAAACAAGAAAAAAGAACAATAATAAAAACTGAAAGTTCACTGGATTAACACTAGAAAAATCAGGCTTACTGTATGTATCCAGTATGTGCCAGTGGGACCCTTTTCCACATGCTTATTCATAGATGTAGGAGGACAGAGATTTTACCATTTCATAGCTACATTATTTGGTAAAAACAACTTCCTTGATTTTTGATAAGGTCTCTGCAACCGAAGCTACAATATGTCTGCTCTTAGTCATTTGACCAAAACTGGTTTCATGGTTCTGACTAACTGGAAGCAGAAGAAAATTTAATTGTCATGATTACTAGAAGTTTCTAGCGAAGAGCCTTCACTCTTCTGTTTTTAATATTTTTGAAGTTTCACCAGTTTTTTTTTTGAGGTTTTCACTATTTGAAAGGATTTATTTTATTTTATTTTGTCAATATACAATGTGGTTGATTATTGAAGCCCATTACCAAAACCTTCCTCCCTCCTCCATCTCACCCCTCCCTCCCAACAATCTCCTTTCTGTTTGCTTGTCATATCAACTTCAAGGAATTGTAGTTGTGTTTTCTTCCCTTCCACCCCCCGCCAGGTCGTTTGTGTATTTATTTATTATTAACTCCCACAAATAAGTGAGAACATGGGATATTTCTCTTTCTGTGCCTGACTAGTTTCACTTAATATAATTCTCTCTAGGTCCATCCATGTTGTTGCAAATGGCAGTATTTCATTCTTTTTTATAGCTGAGTAGTATTCCATTGTGTAGATGTACCACACTTACCATATCCACTCATCTGATGATGGACATTTGGGCTGGTTCCAACTCTTAGCTAGTGTAAAGAGTGCTGAAATGAACATTGGAGAACAGGTATATCTTCGACTTGATGATTTCCATTCCTCTGGGTATATTCCCCCTCCCCCTCTCTACCTCCCCCTCCCCTTCTCCTCCTCCCCTCTCTCCCTCTCCCCCTCCCTCCCTCTCTCTTTCTCTCTCCCTCTCTTTCTCATTTCCCCCCCCACTGGGATTGCTAGCTAGGTGACCATATCTATTCTGCACACAGAAGCTTTCTGAAAGAGTAAAATGATGCAGGGACAAGGAGAGCCAAGGGGTGGCAGATTGGGGAACCTCCTTATACTATCCCAAACTTGCATATCCACGCTCTTGAAATTTGTACACGTGTGCTCCAATGAACATAGGTAGAATGCTGAAACAGCATGCACGATACCTTGAGAGACTCAAAAGCCCATTGTCATGAGAATAAACTCCAGAAACATGCAAGAACTAATCATAGAAACATGCATATATATATTAGGAAACAATACCACTGTTCATAGAATCATGATTGAGTATTAGAATAAAAAATGCTCATACCTGCTACAAAATTTGTTCTGTTTACTATGGGAAAAGTCATTTCAGTGAATATACTGAGAAATAGTGCAATATTTTTCAGTTGTATATCATATATGAACATGAAAGTATATTTTAAGACTCACAGTGCAACATAATTGTCAACTGTTTCTATGTTATGTTTACCTAACCCAAATATTTTACCGAAAAATATATATTGAGGTGAGAAATCCAGTGAATAGACACTAATAAATAGATTTCAGGCTTTAAAATTATTATTTTAAAAATAATTTAGTATTTGAAGTTTCTAAAGTGATCTGAGCAGGAAACCTAATTATGTTTATTATTATTATTATTATTATCTTTTACGAACTCTTGAAGTACTTGTTATGCCATGGAGACCAAGGGTTACTGCCAGTTAAGAATATGTGCTAATGCACAGTCATTTTTGCTTACAAAAATTGAGAAACACTTCCAGCTGTTCTGTTTCTCTCTATCCCTCTTTTTGTTGACAATCATTATCATCATATAATCTTGTTTTGGAACAATATAGTGGATTGAAAAGGGTATTGCCCTTCAAGAACAATATTTGTCTTTCTGGTAAGTTTTTGTTGTTGTTATTAATGTTATTTTAATACTGGATATGTGCATATGTGTATTAATCTGAGCTATAAAGCAACTCAATCTTTTTATTATAGCATTTACATATGGATAGTATTGCCTCAGTTCCAAAACAAATGGGAAAAAGATGAGAAAAGTTAGATGAGACATGGCAAGGTAGAAAAGCAAGATAGACAAGCAGAAGAAATATAATAGAAACGACAGAAGGTTAGGGGAAAATAAACCACAAAAATGAAGTGCTTAAGAATAAAACAAAAAACTGGCAAATGAAAGGTGGGTCACAGCTGAAACCTATCAGGATTTTAGGCAATAATGCATTGTAGATTCTTTAGGCACATGATTGACAAATTATCTTTATAGCGTCCCTATAATTCTGCCAAATCTCTCATTTAGCCAGTTTCCAAAGAGTGGATGTGCTATTGAGACTCTTCCTAAATTAGTTGTAATGTGGTGGTTGCTAACTTGTGATAGGACCCACACAATAATTTTCTTTGGGATATTAGGAAATCGTAAATTACCATATAAATTGCTTCAGACTTTCAAGTGTATTTTACTAGTTTTCTATAATTTTGTGCTGGTAAAAGTAAAAAAAGTATTTCAAAAAATAATAGACTTTTAAAAGGGATGAGCATGATAACTATTTAATTAAATAAAAAGATACAGGTACAATTTAAAAAAAAATACTTCTTGTTATTTATTATCCATAAAATCTCAGGACTAATTCCAAAGAGTTCTGTTCATACATAAGGCAACTTCATACCCTCATAGCCACATAAGACTCTACTTTAACCTCAGTCTTTGCCTATTGTTCACTAGCTTTGCATATAACTGGCTCAAACTGGTTTTCCTCAACTGATCAAATCTAAATCCTTTTGCCACATTCCTTGCATTTTTCCATGTACATATATAATTCTATCTACCTCAATTATGCCACAATGCTATCACCTTTACCCAAACAACCAGAACAAATGTTCACAATCTAAACGTATTATTTTCCCACATCAACAATTTTTTTTTTTTTTTTTTGTCTATTTGTGACTGGTAAGGGGATTGCAACCCTTGGCTTGGTGTCGCCCACACCGCGCTCAGCCAGTGAGCTTACCGGCCATTCCTATATAGGATCCGAACCTGTGGCGGGAGCGCCGCTGCACTCCCAAGCGCTGCACTCTCCCGAGTGAGCCACGGGACCGGACCCCACATCAACAATTTTACTGGTGCTGATAACACCAAGGTCAAGGGTTCAGATTCCTGGATCCCCACACTGGCCAGCTACCGAAAGAACAGCAATCTTGCCAATTCTTATAGTTTAGGAGTATATTTCCATAACTGTTGCTCATGAAATCCACTCTTTTACAACAGTTTTATAGCAAGAGTGTGCATTCATCTGTACTTTCCTAAAGCTTAAGTATAAAACATTTTAGACCATTTTATGAATATACAAATATTTGTGGACTTTCTCAGGATTTTAACTATTATTACTACAGCTGATGTGAATATTTGCGCAAAGCATTTTGGAAACCATTTCTCTTGTTTATAGTACTTAGGAGTGTAAGGGGTGAACATTATTAACAGCTGCTAAACAGTTTTCTAACGATGGTAAACCATTCTACACTTCTACAATCAATGTCTGAGAGTTCCAGTTACTCCTCATTTTCTCCAACACTTGCAGTTTTAATCATTCTGGTGCAAGCCCAGTGAACCCCACCCAGATGTACTTTACATTTCCCTCATTGAGTAAGGGTCTTAAGCATATTTTCATATGCAACTGTGCAATGGATTGACTGTGTCCCTTCCAAAATTCAGGTGTTGAAACTTAATGGTCATGGTAATGGTATTACGAAGTGGGGCCTTTAAGAGGTGATTAGGGTATGAGAGCTTCTCCCTGGTGAATGGGGTAAAGGCCCTTACACCAGAGGCCTCTTGAAGCCTCCAGCTTGCTTGCCTGCCATTTGACCTTCTTCCATGTGAGGACACGGTGTTCCTTCCTTCTGCAGGACACAGCAACAAGGCACCGTCTTGGAAGCAGAAGTAGCCCTCACCAGACAACCAAATCTGCCAGTACCTTGATCTTGGACTTCTGGCCTCCAGAACTGTTAGAAATATATTTCTGTTCTTTACGAGTCACTCGTAAAGTGACTTTCTTTTCAGGTCTTTTGTTATAGCAGCACAAATGGACAAGACAAACTGCCACGTGGATAGCTGCACTTCTGAAATTCCTGTTCAATTGTCTAGCTCTTTTTAAAATTAGGTTGTCGATCTCTACTGATTTGTAGAGATTGTTTATATGTTCTGGGTACATATCCTAAATGCCTTAAGTGAGCAGAGTATTTTGATAAAATTTCACCTACTATTTCTTTTTTGTAATTGTGACTTCTGTGTCTTAAGAAATATTTTAGAACTTCAATGCCTTTAAAATATTCTACTACATTTTTCTCTATAAGTCTCACCATTTTAGTTTTTACATTTAGGTCTATGATCCCTTCCAACTGACATTCAACTTTTTTTTTTTTTTGGGGGGGGGGGCACTGGACTGTACTGCGATCCAAACCCATGACCTCAGTTATAAGACTGTGCTCTAGCCCACTGACCTAACCAGCCACCCTCCAATTGATTTTTTTCCTATGTTGTACATAGAGGTTCATTTTTCTCCCCAATACAGATATCATTTTGTTTCTTCACCATATTTTGGTAAATTGTAACTTACCAAATTGTAATGGTAACAAAATTACCATTGTAATGTATGGACATTTTTTTTTAAATCAGGAAACAACATATGTATGGGTCTGCTTCTGTTTCATTGTCTTAGTATCACTTTATAACAAGTTTTGAAATTTTATAGGGTACTTTCTCCAGCCTTATTCATCCATTTCAAAAATGTTTCTACTATTTTATGTATTTTGCATTTCCAAATACAATTTAGAATCATACTGCCAAATTTTATGTATAAATCTACTGGGGTTTTATAAGAATATTGATTCTATAGTTCAGACTGGTAATAAATGGCATCCAGATAATAGCAAGTCTTTCAATTCATGAATGTTGTATATCTTTCCATTTATTTAGGTTCTTAATTCCCATTAGAAAAGTTTTGCATGCCTTTTTAAGATTTATTTCTAATTACATAGCTTTTAAAAAAGCAAATGGCTAAAGTAAGTGTGGTATAGTGTGATACTATAGATCCTCTGGAATCTTCACTCACAGGGAGAGTTTGTACACAGTCACAGGTTCTACTCCACGTAAGGGGAATACATTTCTAGAAAAGATTGGGGGAAGGCAGCAGACAAAAAGAAAAAAAAAAACCCTCAGTGTTGCAGGCCCAGAGGAGGCTATCAGCCCTTAACAAAAGAAAAGCATAAAGTCATCTTAAGACTCTTTCCCTGTAAAAGAAAAAAGCATAAACCTCTTGGAAATGGAGGAGAAGAGAAAGGAAACTGTTACTCCAAAGGCACAAATGAAAACTCACTCTGGTTGGGGATGTGTGAAAGATTTTTAAAAGGATGTTTTACCATTCGGAAGCGCCCCAAATATTCCTGAACCCAGGATATTATGCCAATATTATTAAAAGATTTTTACAGTTGGGAGAGGGGCAAAAGATGCTCTACCAAATAAGATGTGTCAAAGAAATGACACAGCTTGTGTGCCCTGGGAAGGAGTTTGAAAATACAAGCAATAGACATGAAGAAATATTTAAATATTTTTTTTCTGGCACTTTAAGTCAGAATATAGGAAATATCCTTAGAACTCAACAATGACAAATATATTATTCCAATTTATGTTTACAAAGAAGATACACAAAAGACCAATAAGTACAAAAGAGATTCTTAACATCATTAGTACTCAGGGAAATGCAAACTAAAATTATAACTAGAGGAGGAGGTAGAGAAAGATGGCTGGCTACAAGCATGCATTGCTTGTCTCTCCACAAAGATAGACAGTACATTGAATTTTCAACTATGATCGGATGAGAAAAACAAAAGGAGAGAGCTGGAACACATCGAGGGAGCAGCAGAGGTGTTGGTGAGTGCAGAAATTCAGGATAGTCACAAAGAGAAAGGAAGAAAATTCTTGGCCTCCATCATCCCATCATCCCCCCACCTGGAGCACAGGATTCAGGAGGAGTTTCTGACCATGGGAAGGTGAGTGGATGAGCAGGCCAACTCAGGGGGGAGTCTACAGTGTTGGAACTGCTGTGGGCACATGTGGCTGCACTGGCCCAGGGAGGGACACATAAGGAGCCACCACCACCTCCCAGGTCCCAGCCTGCTGCAGCAAGCTTGGGAACAGGATTGATCCCAGCACCCTTGATTTGACTTCACCCCTGAACCATGGGAAAACATAGTCTAGTGCAGTGGGGGTACCACCCTCAGGATGGAGGGGGTCGGTATGCACACCCTCCAGACCCAGAAAGCAGCCTATTTGGGTCTTTTACCCATGACCAGTGATCCTGCTTTCATTGGCAGGATACCATACAATACATGTAGCTATGAAGAGGGGGAGAAGAACCCATACACCTCTTCTGGGGGCAGCTTCTGGGGCCACATGCCAGGTGCTGGGATCACCTGGGGACACAAACAGCTGAACTGACCCAGGGAGGGATACATACAAAAGTGCTCCCACCCCTCAGGCCCAAGCTAATACAGCAATCACAGATTTGAGATCAGCCCCACACCCAAGTACATTTTGCTCTGGCCTCAGCAGCAGCCCCACTCCCCTGAGGCCACATCATTGTGCTGGGTTGTCCACACCTGTGTCTATGTGGCATCCTGTCCCTGGGAACAGGTGGTCCGGTACATTAAGGATGCCACACTCAGGATGTAGGGGGTTGTCATACACACTTTACAAAGTCAAACAGCTGCCTAATCAAGGCCCATAGCCACTGCTGGCAAGCCCACCTTCCTTGATGAGTCACCCTTGCAATTCTTGCAGACATAAAGAAGTAGTGACAGAGTTACATGCCTCTCTTTGGCACAGACCCATGGCTACAGCACTAGTGAGCCTGCCCAGGGCTGTCCACCACAGCAAGGAAGGCTCAGAGGGATCCAGCATCTCTCTTAGAGACACAGAAGCCCACCTATAACCACAGTAACATAGTGCAAGGCAGCCTACCCCAGCTGAGGAGATCTAGAATATACTAGCAGTGTTCTTAGGGTCACAGAGGCCTGTTCACAACTTCAATGGCCTTTCCCAAAGTGGCCACTCCAGCTGAACAGCTCTAGAAGGCCCCAGCATCCCTGTTGAGGGTGAATAGTCTCAGTCTCACCCAAAACTGATAACACCTCTCCCACACAAACCCACTTTAACAGTGGTGCTGCAGACCATCCCAGTGTCCCTCCTGAGAGTACAGGAACCCACACACAAATCCAGTGACCCCACTCAGTGTTGCCCCACTTCAACACTGAAGTTACAGAATACCCCAACACCCTCTCCTGGGGATACAGGGCTCTTCCCAAAACCCCAGTGACACCACTGAGTCACCTATACTAGCTGAGGGGCTGCTGAGCACTCCATTATACCCCTCAAAGCCTAAGGTCCTAATCCCACCCCCCAGAAACCCCACCCAGGGTCTTTCATTCAAGCTAAGGACCTTCAGATAATCTCAGTGCACCTATCAGGGTGACAGGACACTATCCAGGGTACAAGAAAGTCTACTCAGGGTCATTCAACTCAGCTAAGGAGTGACAAATCATTCAGGTGCTTCACTAAAGAGCTAGAGATCTCCCCCACAACTTCAATGACCCAACCCAGTGTCACACACTTCACTAAGAAACTACTGAGTACTTGAGTGCCAAGGCCATGGAGGCACTTACAGACAACTCTGAGACTGAGTACAATTTAAGTCACCACATGGAAACTAAACTACTGCATCTACACAGAACCAAACTAAAACATCCTATGCAATGGTAAGTACAGAAAGGAGTCTCTCTCCTCAAAAGCCACTCCTCACTATTAGAAGAAGCAACTACTCAACCAGATGCTTAGACATCAAAATGAGATTACCAGAAATACAAAATAAATAAATAAATAAATAAGCAAAAAACAAGAAAATATGACACCTAAGAGAAATACAATAACTGTCCATTACCAGACCCCAAACAACAGAAAACCTATGAAATGGCTGGAAAGGAATTCCAAGCAACAATCTTTAGGAAATCCAGTGAGATATAAGAAAACTCAGAGAGATGACACAATAAAATCAGAAAAAAAAAAAAAAAAATTCCAGGATCTAAAGAAGGAACTTTATAAAGCAACACTAATTCCAACCCTAGTCGTCATCACCTGATGAGGCAATCAACCAGAATGACTAAATGCAGTACTCTACTTTCTATTCTATACCCTCCTCGAGACAAATACCTTTAAAAAAGAACATAGCAGAACTCTGAAAACTGAAGGATGCAATCAATGGAATAAAAAATACAATCAACAGCATAAGCAATAGCCTAGAGCAAGCAGAAGAATGAATTTCTGATTTCAAAACCAGACAGACAAAATTTTTTTTAAAAATGAAGAAAACTATCAAGAACTGTCACACAAACTTGAGCATACAAAGGTCCAAATTATGTGTGTTCCAGAAAGGGAAGAGAAAGGAAAAGGCATTGAAAACTGATTCAACAAAATAATAGCAGAAAACTTCCCAGATATTGGGAGAGATACAGACTTTCAGATCCAAGAGGTTCGAAGACCCCAAATCAGATTCAATCCCAAAAGTTCATCTCTGAGACATATTATAGTCAAATTAACAAAATTTAAAGACAGAGAAAATCCCAAAAACAGCAGGAGAAAAGCATCAATTCACCTATAAGGGAGTCCCCATCAGATTAAGAGCAAATTTCTAAGTAGAAATTTTATAGGCCGGGAGAGAAGGGGATGATATATTCGAAGTACTAAAAGAAAAAAATATGCCAGCCAAGAATAAAATACCCAGCAAGGCTGTACTTCATAAATGAAGGAGCAATGGTCTAGTTCCCAGGAAAGCAAAAACTGTGGGAGTTCACCACCACATGACCAGCCATTCAAGAAATCTTCAAGCAACTCCTGCATCTGGAATCCAACAAAATGATAATAATTGCCATGAACACATGAGAAACAACAAAACTCACTGGTAGAGCAAATATGCAAACAAGGAAAAGAAAAAAACTATATCTTACCACTTCAAAAAATCATCAAACACCAAAGACAAATAATAAAAGGGAAGAAAAAAGCAAAAGATATTTAAAACCATACAAAAATCAGTGAAATGCAAGGAATTAGACAATACCTTTCAATAATAATTCTAAATGTAAGTGGATGGAATTTCCCACTTGAAAGACATAGACTTTGAATGGATTAAAAAAACAAAATTAAAAAAAACACTAGACCTAACTGTATGCTGCCTACAAGAAACTCACCTCACTTGTAAAGACTCATACAGACTAATACTAGAGGGATGGAAAAAGACATACTGCATAAATGGAAACCAAAAATGAACAGGAGTATCTATTGTCATACTGGATAAAATATACTTTAAAAAAATCAGTAAAAAGAGACAAAAAAGATCATTAGATAATGATAAAGGGATCTGTCAAGCAAGAGGATAGAATAGTTGTAAATATATATATGCACCCCACTTTGGAGTACCAAGATATATAAAGTAAACACTATTAGACCTATATAGAGAAATAGACCCCCCCAATACAATAATAGTCAGGGACCTCAACACTCCTCACTTAACATTGGACAGATCATCTAGGCAACAAATCAACAGGGAAACACAGGATTTAAACTACATTTTAGACTAATTGAACTTGGCAGACATTTACAGAACATTTCATCCAAAAACTACATTACATACATTCTTCTCATCAACACATGGTACATTCACGAGGATAGACCATTGTCTGTCAGTCATTTTTAAGTTAAAATGATGTTCCATTTTTAAAAGAGTGGCTAGTTCAGTTTTAGACTCAATCTCTAAGTGCTTCTCCTTATGAAAAGCATCATACCTCAGGATTCCGCAAAACTTCTTTGAGCTTGCTTCTTATTTTGTCATATCAGATACTCAAAAGTCCAAGAAAATAAAATGAGCAATTTGTACTATCAAATCCATGATGTTTGTAAGTAAAATTGGCTTTTTAAAAATGTGTTTAGATGCAGGTGTGCAGAAGTGAGGAATACATAACTCACAGTACACTTTAGTACCACATGCATTATATTAGTAAAAATGAGCTTAAATTTACAGATCCCTTGAAAACATATCAGAGACTTCAAAGGCCAGCTGACTACAGTTTGAAAATTGCTACACTAAATTACACTTACTCTATCCTCTTTCTAAAAATCTTAGATACAGAGCTTGTTTAGAACCTGCAGGGATGACACAGCATGAGGCTTATTATTTGCCAAGGTTAAAACAGCTTGGGAAATATCCCAAGATTTTCCCAGATGTACCTTTTATGCTCAGAAAATTCAAATTGTTCAAACAGTAATTGCATGCCTAATAAACCAAAATCACCTGTTCGAATATGAAACAAAATGTAAGATACCTATAAAACATAATTTAAAATGTCCACTATTTAATCTAACATCATTAGACATATAAGTAATAAGGAATGTAATTAACAAAGCAGTGGTCAGTAGAAATCACACCACTATGGCTCAAATGTTGAACATATAGGACTAAAAAAATTAAAAATTTTTTAAAAATTTAAATACCTTCATAAAACAATCAAGAAAATACTATAAAGTGATTTTAATGAATAACCAGGTCAGATAAATATAATTTTTTAAAAAATGGAATGGAAACTCTAGAACTAGAGAGAAAATAACTGAAATAATAATTTACGTAGGTGGAGATGGTAGGAAAAAAAAGACTGTAAACTTGAAGATAAATGAGTAGAAATTATGCATAGAAATTATGCAATCTGAAGAATGAGTGGAAATGTTCTTACTGAACAAAAATATTCAGTGATTGGAAACCTGTGAGAAAATATATAACTACAACATATTTATATTCGGAATAACAAAATGAGGAGTGGGTGATTTGGGTAAAAACTATTTGAAGAAATAATACCCCATATCTTCTCAAATTTGATGTAAAAACAGATTTAGAGATTAAATAAAGTCATAGAACCCAAAGTAGGTTAAATATAAGATAAAAAACACTTAAGCATATCAGAATAAAACTGATAAAAACTAAAATATAATGAGAAAAATATAAAAGTGGTCAGAGGAAAAAGCCATTATTTCTCGTTGAGACAGCTAATAATAATAATTTTTTTTAACACCAGAAGAAATGGAGGTTATAAAACAAGGAAATACTATCTTTAAAGTACTGAAAGCAAAACATCTCAATCCAAAATTCCATATTCACTGTAAACATTATTTAAATATAAGGGTGGAATTAAGAGATTTTCAAATAAATGAAGCTGAGATCATTTGTCATCAGCAGAAGTGCTCTACATAAAATGAAAAATGATGTTTCTCAGGCATGAGAGAAAAGCTCTGATCTACAAGAAGCAATCAGTGAATAAGTGGATATATATAAAAGTCTATGCGGGGTTATTAACCAAAAGATATAAAATTTGAGCTATGCAAGATAAATATATACAAGAAATTAAATTAAGTTCTAGGAATTGAATTAGGCACATTGTGCCTGTAAACAATAGCAAATTGTATACTTAAAATTTTGTTAAGTGGGTAGATCTTATGTTAAGAGTTCTTATCAAAATAAAATTAACAAAAAGAAAGATGATAAAAAATTAAAATAAAAAAAAGTCTGCTTGTTCTCTCTCTTTGAAATTTAGGAAAAGGGCAAAAGTCTATTAAATGCAAAAGTGATGAAATTGTAAGATGGGATTTATAACCCATGTAGAAGCATGATATTTGAAAAAATCTACACAAATAGCCAGGCACATGAATAGATTTATATTATGCTAACGTTATTATGCTTGGAAAGTGGGAATATAAAGAAGGAATTGTAACTTCTAAGGAGAAGATGAAGTGTGAGATGTATAGAATGAAGGGGAAGGGAGAAGTAAGAATTGTACAGTATTTAGTGTGAAATTTGACAAAACATAGTAATAACTCAAAATAGACTTTGATAAACCAAGAACCCATATTATTAGTCATACATTACTGAAATAACATGAACATAGGACATAGAGTGAATAAAATAAGACAATTAAAATATTTAATTCATCCAGAAGAAAGCAAGAAAAAAGAAACATCTTGGGAAAAATAAACAGGAGAGGAAAGCAGAAAAAAATAGCAATATTGTAAACTTAATCACAAACGATTTTATTAAGGTTAAGTTGAATAAGCACCCAAATTAAAAGGCAAAGTTTTCACTGTAGAAAAGAGCAATGCCAAACTGCACTCTCTCAATCAAAGCAAATGTGAAACAAGAAAATGTATGTTTGAGAGAATGAAGGAAAATACTATGTACACAGTTCATAAGAAAGCTGGTATAGTTATAATAAAATTAGAAAAAATAAACTTTAAGGTAAAGACCATTACAAGAGAGGAAGAGGAAAATTGTGTAATAATAAAATTAGCAATGCAATGTCTTATGAATTCATAACAATCTTAAATATATATGCAAGATAACAAAACTAAAACTTATGAGACAGAATTAAGGGAGAATTAAGGGAGAAATAGATATACCACAATCACAGCTGGATATTTTAACACTTGTCTCTCAATAAATAATAGAACAAGAAGACAGAAATTCTGTAAGTTTAAAGAACACAGAAACAACACTATCAACTAAATTTTCCTGGTTGACATCATAGAACACTACATCCAACAAGAGCAATATGCTTATTCTTTTCAAATGTACATAGAATCTTCACCAAAACAGATTGCATAGTAGCCAAGAAAAAATGCTTTGATAAATTTCAAATTATTTAAATTTTACTTTTTCAAATTCTTAATACGATGGAAATTTTAAGCATTAATCCTTATATGTTTAAAGAGGTATTGTATTATTTGAAAAAATGTCAAATCATTTTTTATACTCTGTCCATCCTTTTCCTACAAGTAAATGTTTGCCAGAAATTCACAATGTAGTTAATTGTAGTAACGATGTATTTGCTATAGCAAGATGGAAATGTAACATAATTCATGCAATGGTTTTTTTCATATCTGTAATTATTAAATCATAAATATAAACATTATTAATGATCTTCTTATGTAGAGAGTTATTTTATTCTCTCATAGTTATTACTACTTCTGTTCAAGTTATATTCCTCAAAACTCACCTTAAATTTAGCTACTGTTTTCCTACTCTATTGTTACCTTATTTCTTATTTCTATTATTGTAAACATTATGGAATATAAATATTTTGGGGAAATCCACCCATGGAATTAAAAATATATTGTTTTAACTTATTGTTGCTTAATATTCTGAGGTTTTAATGCTTTTTAACTTATATTACTGAATTCTATTTTGTTTTCTGCTTAATGAAAAGCTCTGGACTTTCCCCACAACACAAACCTTTACCATAGTAGATTTCTTTTTGATTTACATAATAATCTGTCTTCCTATCTTTCTGTCATATTCAATATTACACTCAGGATTCTCGATGACATATATAATTACACTTTTCTATCAATTTATAAATATTAACTGTGATGTTAGAGGATAATGTTTGTTGAGTCTTTGTTATTTATAGACCTGTCTAAGCACACAAAAAAATAAGCCTGATTATTTTCTACAACATGATTATTTTTTTTTGTCCAATATTACATTGGGGGAAAAAAAATGATGCTCTGTGGAAGATCAAGGGATGTGTCCTATAATTGGAGTGTGGAAATGATATCAGAGGTAGTGTCAGGGCCCCATAGTCAGCCTCAAATCACCCATTACTCTTACCAGCTTCTTGATTCCTCCGCCACAGGACAGAATTCAAGGGCAGAGTCACAGTAGAAAGTGAGAACAAGTTTCACATAATAGATAAGAAATACAGGTTCTGCAGAGAGAGTACAGCACAGCTCCAGAAACTGAGCAGGGCCCACACCAAGTTTAACACAAAAGTAAGTTCAGTACAGACATCAAGACTAAAGCAAAAACAAGAAAAACACACTTATAGTTCAGTACAAAGTGCAGGCTGGCTCAAGAGAGTGAGTAGCAGCCTGCTAAAAGTAAGTTTACAAAGTTAAGGATACACACCTCAGCCAAGGTTGCGCAGGTCACCTCCAGGAAAGTGAGCAGCAACCCCGCCTTCAGCTGGGATTTGCCTTTTATAGTTACTCTAATGAATATTCAATTAAGGGGGTGGCTCCCAGTTATGTAGCATTTTGTCTTGCACATGCTCAGTTGGTCTCTTCCTGGAGCATGTTCATTGGTCAGTCCCTAGCACATGCACGAGGCATATTCAAGAATGTTCTGTGCTCTCATTGAGCATGCCCAGCCACTGGATTTGCATAAGCCAGCTACTTGTGGTCTTATTTTCCCTTGTTGGTGCTAAAAATAGGTCTAACTGGCAACAGTACCTTTCCTCCAGGGGAGAGCTGGAAGGAGTTGGGGGTCTAAGACCTCAGGGAATGGCTGGAAACCCAGAGGTGTGTCCTGAAACCTGAACCCAGGGAAACTGAGCACCCTATCAGAAGAGTATACACCTAAATATAGAAGCTGCTCCACAGTGCATGTTTTAACTACCCCTTCATATTCCTCTTGGTGGAAGATCTAATTAAGTAGTAGGGAAGAACAACACTTCTCCAGTGCTGTGAATTATAGTGACTTATTGTTTGAGGATTGATGAAATAGTCACACAACTCTTTGCTGTTGTCTAAGAAGGTCAGAGGAAAAAGACATTGTTTATAGTTGAAAATGCTTTCATCATATACTCTTTTGGCACAACATTAATAAAAAGTTACAAACCAATTCATTTGACTCATTTCCTGGCTGAAGAAATAAGTACCGTATTTTCACAGTGAGTGTGTGTCTTAAAGAAGACACACCAAGGGAATTTTTAGTGAAATAAAACAAATGTATCTTTCCTGCACTTACACACCACACATTATCTTGCCTAATTATAATTTTGCCATCTAACTGATAATATCTTAATAAATCGCACAGACTTTTTGACCAGCAAGGGCATAAAAAAGTGTACCAAACTCATCTGCACACTGGAAGCAATTATGATACATGTTAAAGAGTCAAAATTAATGAGTGCCCTACATCTGGAGACTGTTATCTGTAGGTATGTATCAATTCTAGCGGTCTGTTTTGTTAAAAAAAAAAAAAAAAAAAACTAATCCCTATGCACAATAACTTTAAGAACTTCTCTAATCATTGTCATAACATATTTCATAGTAAAATGGAAATGTAATTATATACTGAAATGTTTTTTCTTCCAACTATCAAAAATTACCAAAATAGGAATGTATATTCTACTGCTATCTTTGTTCCTTTAAGGAATGAGAGCTATCTAAGGTAATTTAGGGGATACAACTTTTTCGTTTGCAACAATGATAGTATCCAGTAATTAAACTGTGCTTTTAAAAAGACACGTTTTTGCAGTTCTATTGTAAACACAGCCCAGGTCAGTCAAAGCAGCAACTAGGCAATTTCTCATTTGCACATAAGCAAGCCGTTCTGGCCCTGTCATGCTGGGACCCTCCTTTTATTTGAGGACTGGCTTACATTTTGATTTTCACTACAAAATAAAAATACACAGAAAGTCTTCTCTGTATTTTATGCATGACTCTGCTGGAAAATCCAAGCCATCTTGCATCAGAGAATGGCAGATGTCCCTTAGACGCTCCTGTGTGCTCTGCTTGAACATAGTGGAACAAAAGCCAGTAAGAGTTTATTCATTCTTTAAGATTATGCACTGTGTGCAAAACTTTTTGGTCAAAAAATCTTATTCAAAACTTCCAAGAAATTGTTCTCATACTTGCGTATAATCAAATTGAGATGATAATAGTCTAAATAAAACATAATAATGGCACATTTAGAATCATATCTAAGGCTCCTTGTTTTGGGAATGGTCAATGGTAAAATATAACTGAAGGAATTAATCTTCAAAACATGTGGTTATGTACTCATATACGAATGGGTAAATATTAATGAGATTGATAATGAGGAGGAAGAAATACATAGGCCCTCTGAGATCTGGTTGTACTTCTGCGTACCATGTCGCTGCAAAGACTGTCTCCCCATGTTCAGAACATTGAATTCCACTGTCTTTCTTTAATTTCCTAGAATACAAATAGACAAAGTTTATTTTATATATTTTTATTTTACCTGGATTTGCTTCCTCCCAGATTTTGTCTTGCTCCATTTGTCAGTAATTTGTCTTAGATAAAGAGTGACCTCCTTTAGAGAGATCTGCCCTGTCCATCTTAGCTAACATCTGAACTACCTTCGGTTCTATACTATTCAACCATACTTTTCTTTATGATTCTTAGTAATAAATGAAATAATCTTATGAAAAAATTGTCTGTTTTCCATTCCTTTAGAGACTAGGGATATAATTCTGGTTACTGTTGTATCTCTAACACCTGAAACAGTGCTTGGAACAAAGCAAGTGCTGAAGAGGTTTACTGAATTTACTGAATAAATAAAGAAATTATTGTGTTAAACTTCATTGTGTTATTTGGCATTTGTAAATTTTGTACAGGACAACTCTTTTAAAAGTTATTATAAAAATATTCTGCTCACCTATATGATCTACATGTTAACAAAGCCTGTTAACTTTTTGACTAAAACGTTTACTTTTCAGAAATAAATCTGTTTTACTTTCTCCCTAGATCAAATCATAATTCATTGCAATTTAATGTGGCATGTTTATTTTTTTTCCAGCAAAAAATTGAAAAAGCCTGCTCAGTCATCTGTAACATCATATTTTTATTGCATTTATCACTGCATGAAGATGAAGAAAATACTTACATAAATACAAAATCAAAAAGTTAATTTTTCTCATGGTTTATTCTGCAACTAAAATGTTTGCTACAATTAAACACACACACACACACACACACACACACACACACACACACACACACACACACACACACACACACACACACACACACACACACACACATTTCCAGACAGGTTGTAGGCAAGGATTTGAAAAGAGGCATTTAGGGAGTTGTCTTAGTTTGTGAATTTATGAATAATGGAAATGTATTTTTCACAGTTATGAAGGCTGGGAAGTCCAAGATCAAGGCACTAGCAAATTTGTTGTCTGGTGAGGGTTGTTAAAATGTACCCCCCACCCCCACCCCCCTGCCCCAAACAGACAAAATGGACTCTCTCTGGCTGGAGAGATATTCAAATTGTTAAACAAAACCAAAGGACCACAGCAAGGTGGAGTAGGCAGACATAGATCTCTCAGCTTACCAATACATGTTGCTATGTTACTGACTGCTATGAATTGTTTTTCTGTAACTGAGAAGGAGGCAATTCTCAGAAAATAAGGCCAAATCAGCCATAGCTGGGAATTCTACACTGACCTTCAGCACGTGCACTTGGTGCCAGTCATCAGCTTTCTCCCCATTCTCTCCAATTAAACAGAAAGCAAACTCCGTAGACAATCTTCTGCAGGTAAGAGGGGCTATATGAAAACCAGCCAAGGTCAGTCTATGGGGTCTATGCAGTAACACTCTTCAATGTCTTATAATTACATATATGTTTACTCACTGTGCACATGAATACCCTTTACCATAAACATTTATAACATTTCTCTAAGCACACTGAATATGCACATAAACCTGATCCTCCACGGAGGCATAAATAAAGACCAGTCTCCTCCATGGTGGCTTCACCCTCCCTCAGCACAGTGCGTACTTTCTGTTTGCCTGGAGGTTGTATTCCCCAATTTGCAGATTGTTTCTTTCCTGGAATATAAAGTCTCCTTCCTCACCCCCCCCCAATTGGTAGATCCTGAGGTCCTTTTTTTAACAGGGTCCATTTGTGCTTCTAAGGCAGTATCTTGAACACTGATTCCTCCAGAGGGGAGGATCTCTGTATCCTCACGTGACAGAGGTGGAAGGACAAAAGGGACAAAGGCTGTGTGAAGCCTCTTTGATAAGGACTTTAATTCCATTTAGGAAGGGAGAAATCCTGATGTCTTAACTACCTCTTAAAGGCCCCACGTCTTAATACCATCACATTGGCTGTTAAGTTTCAACACCTGAATTTTGGAGGTGATACACTCAAGCCAAAGCAGGTGGTGAAACTATTCCTTATGATACCATATTTGCTAACATGTGACTTTCCAGTTGCCAAAACCCATTGAACTATATAGGATAAAGAGTGAACCTTTATGTATGCAATTAAAAAAACACACACAGGTAGATAGTCAAAGGAGTCCTGATATGGAATGCAGAATGTAACAAACAATCTAACTGTATGACAAAAGTATGAAACAACCTCACTGAAAGGGATGGGGGAAAAGATATTAACCTAATTATCTTTGGAGATGAGTGATGTCTGAAAAAATTAATGGGAAAAGAAACTTTACATAAGCACTGACTCTATTGTTAAAGTGCATCCCATGGCAGAATGGGTTAACAATGCTGATAGACTGCTATACATGCATACTGGAATTGAACAATCAAGTAAACGGATGACAGATGCCCCACTTTCAATAATGGATGTAACATCCAGACAGGAGAAATGTAAGATGACTTGAACTCTATAGACCCATGGACCTAAAAGACATATACAGAACATTGCACCCAACAGCAGCAGAATGCATAGTTTTTTCAAGTGTGCATAGTACACTCTCCAAGATATGTTAGGTCACAAAAAAATTCCTAAAAATAATTAAGATTAAAATTATGTGAGTTTCTTTTCTGATAAAATGGAATGAAGCTAGAAGTCAATGCCAGAAAAAAAAAAAAAAACTAGAAAATTTGTAAATATGTGAAAATAAGGCAACACACTCTTGAATACCAATTGGTCAAAAAAAAAAAAAAAAGGAAATTAAAAATTATCTTGAGGCCAAAACAACAACAAAAAACCCACAAAAATATAACATACCAAAATTTATGAGATGCTTCAAAAGCAGTATTAAGAGGAAAGTTTATAAAGATAGGTGTCTACATTAAAAAAGAATAGAGACCTCGAATTTAAAACAAAAACAAAAACAAAAAACAAACAAAAAAACCCTAGCATTTCCCTTCAAGGAACTATAAAAAGAAAAAAAAAAAAAGGCTAAAAGTTGGTCAAAAAAAGGCCATAATAAAGATTAGAGCACAAATAAATGAAATAGAGAATTAAAAAAACCCTAGAAAAAATCAATGAAGCAAAATAATTGTTTTTTTTTTTGAAAAGATAAACAAAATTGACAAATCTTTAGCTATACCTACTAAGAGAAGACTCAAAGTCAGAAAAAGAAGAGAAGACATTAAAACTGATGCCACAGATATTAGGGACTCATAAGAGACTATCATTAAAAAAAATTTGTTGACAAACTAGATAGCCTACAAAAAATGGATAAATTCTTAGAAATACAACCTGCCAAGACTGAATCATGAAGAAATAAAAAGTTTACAGACCTGTAACTAGCACAGAGGTGAGCAATCAAAATGCTCCTGACAAAAGAAAGTCCAGGACTGGGTGACTTCACTGCTGAATTTTACCAAATATTTAAAGAAGAATTAAAGCCAAACTTTCAAAAAAACTGAAAAGGAGAGGATACTTCTAAGCTAATTTAATGAAGCCAACATTACCCTGATACCAAAGCCAGGCAAAGAAACCACAAAAAAAAAAGACTACAGGCAAGTATCCCTGACGAACATAGACACAAAAAATCCTCAACGAAACAGTAGAAAACTGATTCAACGATACATTAAAAGAATCATACAACATGTAAGTAAACAAAGCAAATGAATCCTCTACCCTTAGTAATCTGACTTTCTACCAATATAAAGGGGTTTTTTTCCAGTGTATTTTTCTATTTTTTTTTCTGTCTCCTCTTCAGCAATTTCTTTATGTTAGCCTTACCTTCTTTTAATATATTCTCTACAATAGTCAAGTGCCAAAAAATAAATAAATAAATAAATAAATAAAATCATGAATAGCAATGTCACTTGTTTTACCAAAGATCATTTAATTATTTCAAATTGCCTGCAGTATATAGTTCATATTCCACAGCATTGTAATCAAGAGATTTAAAGATCAGATATCAGATTCCTGTTTTATGCTTAGTAATAGCAAATTTTTGTTTTCATTTTAATGTGCCATATCCTTTCATATAGTCATGCATTTGAAAATGCTGTTGTGTATATGAACTTGATTAACTCTGCTATTTCCACACAGACAATACCTGCTTTACTTTCATCCTCTACTCCAAGTTTTATTGGAGGGCTCATCTTGTAATTTTTCATCTGGCATTTTATCTTTGAACAAGTTATAAACATTTTTTGACAAATAAATAAGGATTTTGGAAACCTTATATATTTTCAGTTCGTGGCATATAACAATACTCAATCAGTATATATTGAATTAAATAATATTTAATTGACAGGCAGTAATAAGTGTATATTGAATTACGTAATATTTAATTGACTTAGGCAGTTTAGTTTCTCTCCACTTTCATTAACCAAAGAATTCTAAACTATGTAAATATTTTTAATTTGTTTTTTTCTGATTTAACATAGATTTAGTATGCCCTTTAAAAAATATTTACACATCAAAAATAACTATGTTCAGATTATGACATATTAATTCTTTTGTCTTTGTTTATAGTGAATTTTACTGTCCTTTCAAAATCCAAGTTGTTTGTAGATTTTTTTTAGTGTCCTCGAAATCACCTATTTTAAAATTAAACTTTGTTTACAATTTATTATTCGATTTGAAATAACTTACTTTTAGAGAACCTTACATTTTGTCATAATACATGTCTTTTTTGAAAGTTGTGTGACATATATATGAGCATGCGCTATATTTTTGTTTATTCTTACAATATCTAAAATCATATGGTTACCCATTTTTAACTCTTACTTCATCAACCAAACGTTTCTCCCTGATCATAGCTATAGATGCTCTTAACTCACAATTGTAAACATATTAGAAACTACTAAACAAAGAGGAATGTAGTTATGATTTAGCTTAATTTTGTAGTTATCATTTCTGTATTATCAAGTGGACTTTTCCATTCTTCACAATACAAATTCAGCTAGTTTTAATGGATTGTTAGAAATAATTTGACTACTTCTAGATAACAAAAATGTGAATTTCATTCTTACTGTGTAGTTAAAAGAACTATCTTTGCACCCAATCAATGTTCTATCTATAGCTTGAAAACAGATGTCCACTGACACATTGAGAAAGTAGGAAATTTAATTACTAATATATTTTAGGGAAAATAAAGTACATCAGCTACAATGCCAAACACTTTGTAAATTATCTTTATTTTTTCCTTTTTCATGGAAATAAGGATATTTAAGTCCTTCAAAACACATTTTGAATTCTTTTGTATTTAGTTAGATACAGTATAGTGAATTACTTTATTTTTAAAATTTTTGACATAATAAAGTATATATACCTTAATATATAGGGCCTATTAGGCAAGGACATCAATGCTGAAATTTATTTAGAAATCTAGATTCAACTAAATATTTAAAATAGATATTAAATAAGATGTAGTGAGCGGGAATGCAAAATGATACAGCCACTTTAGAAGTCAGTATGTCAGTTCCTTACGAAACTGAGCATTGCTATATTATCCAGCAATTGCACCCCTACGTATTTACCCAAATACATTGAAAACTTATGTCCACACTGAAACCTGCACATGAATGTTTATAGCAGCTTTATTTGTACCTGCCAAAACACGGAAGCGACCAAAATGTCCTTCAGTAGGTGAATAGATAAATAAACTCTGGTATATCTAGGCAGTGGTATATTATTCAGCATTAAAAATAAAGGAGCTACCAAGCCATGAAAAGACATGGATGGATCTTAAATGAATATTGTTCAGTGAAAGAATCTAATCTGAAAAGGCTACATACTGTATGATTCCAACTATATGACATTCTGGAAAAGGCAAAAACTATGGAGAGAGTAAAGAGATCAGTTCTTGCCAGGGGTAAGGTAGAAGAAGGGATAAATAGGCAGAACACGGGACTTTTAGTGTGGTAAAACTATTTTTGTATAATAATAAAATGTGGATTCAAGACATTAGACATTTGTCAAAACTCAAAGAATGTGTACCAAGAGTAAGCCCTAATGTCAACTACAGGCTTTGGCGATAATGATGTGTCAGTGATGGCTCACTGATTGTAACAGATATACCACTCAGAGGGAGATGTTGATAATGTGGAGGCTGCGTGTTGAGGGGAAGGAGGCACAGGGGAAATCTGTGTACATTCCACTCAGTTTTGCTGTGAACCTAAAACTGCTCTAAAAAGGATAAAGTCTTAAAAAATATATGATGTGAATATCCAGCAAACAAAATATCTCTCTCTCATGTCTTGCTACACTGTATAAATATCATTGTTCTATTTTCTGCACACAGCCTACGTTCTTTAAACCCCTGAAATACTTTTTTTCCATACTCTGGTGTGTCCTGCGAAGGAGTGTATTTATTATCTAACATCCAAGCCGGGACTACTTTTTAACAAGGGTAGCTCAGTGAGAAACAATGTCTATAAAAATGCAACAGAAGAGTGAAGTGGGAGGGTATCAAAATATTTTTTGCCTAATATTTTAATCTGCAATGGCTCGCTATATTACATATTAACTAAAACAACTTTTAAATTTTCCGTTCACAACATAAAATGTACAATTTTATGATGAGAGTGAAACAAGCATTATTTTGGCACTAAATGCAAGGTTTCCCCATAATATATGCTTTTTATAATGGTTTAAAAAATTACTGACTATGATCTAAAAAGCATAATATGTGTTCACTCTCTACATAAAATTTAAGCGCTGCAGAATAGAAGAAAATATAAAAACTTAGCAGAAATCTACTTTTTTAAATAGCCATCCTTTATAGTTGCTAAAATGATTCACATATTTCTTCATTTACAAAACAGGCAGATAGATACAGATATTAAAAAGCAGCATATACTGCATCCTATTATCGGTAAAAGTTCTATGAATTTTAACAATATTTTCAACTTTGCAAAAGTAAGGAAATTTCAAAGATATTAAAATAGCTTTACATTTTAGTATTGCATTCACCTTGCATTAAATCTGCTATACATACTTTATCAGAAATCAAATTACCATATATTCATGGGTGTCTTTCTGATCTCTTATATTCTCTTTCAGTATTAGTCTCTGTCTTAATAAACAGGGCAAAGTTTTTCTCTCTTCCTTTCTCTGTCTCAGGAACATATATATATATATATATATATATATATGTATGTATATATATATGTACGTGTATGTGTGTATATATATATATATATAATATAATCTTTGTTCCTTTACTTTTCTTTTTCAAATTTCACTATGAAAAAATTTGTTTTTTTATTGAATCTATAGGTCAGTTAAGGAATATTGTGGGCTGCCAATTTTAATGATTGTTTGAGCTATGTCCATGAATAATTTTGGCCTGTGGTTTTTTCTTTCAAATATGAGTACTATTCTGTTTACATGTTGATTTTAAAGTATGCTAGCTTCATATACAGAAATCTTTTTCTCTTTTTGGTGAGAATTTGTATGTGATTGAAATAATTTCTTTTAAACTTCTGGTAAAAGTGATTATAAACCACTGGTAGGTTTTCTTTGAAGAAGTGAAGTATTTAAGTACCAGACCTGTATCTTAAATAGAAAAGGATCATTCAGTTTTTTAGGTTTTCTAAAAAAAAATTACTCTGTTAATCAATGTAGAGTAGATTTTTTTTCATTGTTTTAGCATCTGTTATGTCCCATTTTCATTTTTGCTCCTGTTTATTTCTGCCTTTTTTTTCTTTATACATCTCATGCTAGATATGCCACTCTCACTAGTGTTTTTAGGGAGCAGCATTGGCCTTGTTTCTACATTATATGTTTATGCCCTTTCCTGGTACATTCTTCCATGTATGCTTGTTGGGTTCATTTTTGCCTTTTATCTAAATTCTGTAACTTCTTAGTTCATTATTTTTTCAGCCATTTTTTTCAATGCAATTATAAATGTTATAATCAAACATGTTTTACCTGTATCTTTCATATTTTTCTTTGTGTTTATAAATTCTAAGTATATTAAAATATTATTTATAGTTTCTCTTTTAACAATCTATATTTGTTTTATTCTTAATTCCTGTCACATAGTATATTTTCTATTTACTTTTGTAGTTATTCTTAGTTTACTCAGTCCGTATCCAAAAAATTCTTTAAAATTTCTAATGACTTTTTAATGATTTATTATGCAACAGTGTTTATAGATAGCTACAACAATATTGTAGGTATCTATCATATCAAAAATGTTACTTTTGCATTTTATATTTCTACATTGTTAATGCCATTTTGTGTTTAATCATTTAATTGCTGAAAGGGTTGTGTTAATAAATCTCAGTGTATTGTAGATTTGTCTGTTTATCCTTTTTATATTACTTTATATGTTGCAAGGCTCTGTTATTAGGAGGCATGTAAATTAAAAATTGCTTTGTACAGGATATTAGTAGAAAAGCTCTCAGTTCTTCCCAGTTGATTATGATACCAGCTGTGGGTTTTTTTTTACAAGTGTCATTTATTATGTTAATAAACTTTTCTTCTATACCTAAACCATGAGGTGTTTGTACCTAGAAAGGATGTTGAACTTTGTCAAATTATTTTTCTGCATCAGTTGAGATGATTATGTGGCTTTTATCTTCATTCTGTTAAGGTGATATATCACATTGATTTGTGATGATAAACCAGCCTTGCATGCCAAGGATAAATCTACCTTGGTCATGATATACAATCTTTTTGATATATTGTTGGATTCAGTTTGCAAAGGTTTTATTGAGGATTTTTGCATCAATGTTCATCAGAGATATTGGCATGTAGTATTCTTGCAGTGTCTGTCTAGCTTAGGCATCAAGGTTATCCTGATCTTGTAAAATGTGTTTGAAAGTATTCTCTTTAGCTCTATTTTATGTAAAAGTTTTACAAATATTGGTAATAATTTTTTGAATGTTTGGTAAAATTCAGCTGTGAACTCATCTGGGTTTTTCTTTTTTGCAATATTTTTAATTACTACTTCAATCTTATTGTTTGTTATTGGTCTGTTTAAGTTTTCTATTTCTTCCTAGTGCAATCTTGGTAAGTTTTATTTTTCTAGGCATTTATCCATATCCTTTAGGTTATCAAATTTGTTGGCATATAATTATTTATAATAGACCTTTGTGATCCTTTTTATTTATGAGATACGTGTTGTAATGTCTCCACTTTCATTTCTGATTTTATTTATGTGAGTTTTTTTTTTTTTTTTCTTAGTCTAGCTAGGGGTTTGTCAATTTTATTTATTTTTTTTAAAGAATCAACTCTTGCTTGTATTGATTTTTTCTATGATTTTTCTGTTGTCTATTTGATTTATTTTTATTCTGATGTATATTATTTTCTTCCTTCTGCTAACTTTGGACTTAGTTTGTTATTTTTCTAGCTCCTTGAGGCAAAATGTTAGGCTATTTATTTGGGATCTTTCCTGTTTTCTAATGTAGGAAGTTCTTGCTATAAACTTCCCTCTTAGAATTGCTTTTGCTGCATCCCATAAGTTTTATTATGTTGCTTTTTCATTTTCATTTGTCTCACGATACTTTTTAACTTCCCTTTTGATTTCTTCTTTCACCCATTGGTCGTTAAGGAGCATTTTGTTTAATTTCCACATATCTGTAAACTTCCCAATATTTCTTCTCTTATTGATTTCTAGTTTCATATCATTGTGGTTAGAAATTATACTAGAAATGACTTTAATTCTTTTTAATTTATTAGGACTTGTCTTGCCATTTGCCACAGCATGGATATACCTGGAGGGAATTATGCTAACTGAAATAAGCCAGACACAGACAGGAAAATATTGTGTCATCTCACTTATATATGGAATCTAAAAAAACAAGGGTCAAATATACAGAGAGACAGAATAAACAGTTGCTACCAGAAGCAGAAGTGGGGATGGGGAGTAGAAATATGGGGGATGAGCAAGTCTAGACAGCCAATGTACAAAATGAGGACTATAGTTAATAAAACTGTACTGTATTTGTGCTTTCTGTTAAATAAGTGGATTTGAGCTGCTTTTGTGAAAAAAGTAACTATGTGAGATGATATATTAATTTGCTTGACTATAGTAACCTTTTTACTATCAGTATGTATGCAATAGCTCATGTTGTAAACTTCAGATATTCACAATAAAATTTAATTTTTAAAAAGATCTGAACAGACACCTCACCAAAGTATATAAAAAGATGTCAAATAGTATATGAAAAGATGTTCAACATCGTATATCATTAGTGAATTGAAAATTTAAACAAATTAGATTTAATAGGTATGTACACATTAAAATGGCTAACATCTAAATAAATTACAATATCAAATGCTGGCAAGACTGTAGAGAAACAGGAACTATTATTCCTTGCTGATGAGGATTCAAAATGAAACAGCTACTTTGGGAGACAGTTTGGCAGTTTCTTACAAAAGTAAACATACTCTTACCATCAAATCAAAAAATCATGCTCTTTGGCATTTATTCAAAATAAGTGAAAATGTATTTCTACACAAAAAACTGCACACAAATATTTATAGCAACTTTATTCAAAACTGCCCAAAACAGGAAGCAACCAAAATGTCCAATAGATGAATAGATGAACAAACTATGGTCCACCTATACAATAGAATATAATTCAGTAATAAAAAGAAATAAGCTATCAAAACTTGAAAATATAGGGAGGAATCTTGAAAGCATATTGAAAAGTAAAAGAAGCCATGATGGAAAAGGCTACATACTGTTTGATTCCAAATATGTGACATCCTGGAATGAGCAATACTATAGAGGCAGTAAAAAGATCAGTGTTACCTGCAGTTCTGGGGTGGGGCAGGGTGGGCAGGGAAGGATTAACGAGGAAGTGAGCCTACTCTGAATGATACTGTAATGCTGTATCCAAGACAATATTCATTTGTCAAAACCCTTAGAAGTATACAAGACAAAGAGTAAATTCTAATGTAATTAGAATGTATAACAAGAATGTTAATAAGAAAGTCAGTAAGAATGTACCAATATTGATTCATCAACTATAGCTAATACAACATACAAATGCAATATGTTAATAAAAGGAGAGATGTTTTCCAAGGAGAAGAGTTATGTGGGAACTCTCTGTACTATTTGGTCAATTTATCTGTGATATTTATTAAACAAAATCTACTTATTTAAAACAATTTTGAAAATTAAAATATAATTGCAATATCTTTCTTCTGAATTTATTAATTTTTATCACAACGTTATGATTCCTTTTACCTCTAATAATTCTTTTTGTTTAAATGCTGATTTGCTTGATATGTGTTTTAGTCTGTTTTGCATTGCTATAACAGAAATACCTGAGACTGGGTAATTTATAAAGGACAGAGGTTTATTTGGCTTAAGATTCTGGGACAGCTGCATCTGGCATGGGCCTCAGGCTGCTTCTACTCATGGCGAAAAGTGGCAGGCAGCTGGCGGGTACAGTCAGATCACATGCCGAGAGGAACCAAGAGAGAGGAAGTGAGAGAGAGAGAGAGAGAGAGGGTGCCAGCGTCTTTTTAAGCAATGAGCTCTCACGGGAACTAATAGAGCGAGAATTCACTCATTAATCCCCCGTCCCCCAGGGAGAACATTAATCCATTCATGAGGGATCTGCCCCCATGACTCAATCAGTTTCCAACACTGACACATTGGGGATCAAATTTCCACATGAATTTTGGAGGGGACAACACACCCAAACTCCATCAATATGAAGATATCTATACTGCCTTTTGTTTTAATTGATAAAATTATTGTAAAAATATGTATTTATGGAATACATTTAGCATCTCTCTGTGTGTGTGTGTGTGTGTGTGTGTGTGTTCACGGGTATATATGTATTTTTAAGAACACTGATATATGTATGTATGGATGGATGGGTTTTTTATTTTTATTTTTATTTTTTTAATTTTATTTTGTCGATATACATCGTGGCTGATTATTGCTCCCCATCACCAAAACCTCCCTCCCTTCTCCCTCCCCCCCTCCCCCCCAACAATGTCCTTTCTGTTTGCTTGTCATATCAACTTCAAATAATTGTGGTTGTTATATCTTCTTCCCCCTCCCCCCCCGGTTTGTGTGCGTGTGTGTGTGTGTGTGTCTGTGTGTGTGTGTGTGTGTGTGTGAATTTATATATTAAATTTTAGCTCCCACCAATAAGTGAGAACATGTGGTATTTCTCTTTCTGTGCCTGACTTGTTTCACTTAATATAATTCTCTCAAGGTCCATCCATGTTGTTGCAAATGGCAGTATTTCATTCGTTTTTATAGCTGAGTAGTATTCCATTGTGTAGATGTACCACATTTTCCGTATCCACTCATCCGATGATGGGCATTTGGGCTGGTTCCAACTCTTGGCTATTGTAAAGAGGGCTGCGATGAACATTGGGGAACAGGTATACCTTTGACTTGATGATTTCCATTCCTCTGGGTATATTCCCAACAGTGGGATAGCTGGGTCGTATGGTAGATCTATCTGCAATTGCTTGAGGAACCTCCATACCATTTTCCATAGAGGCTGCACCATTTTTCATTCCCACCAACAATGTATGAGAGTTCCTTTTTCTCCGCAGCCTCGCCAGCATTTATCGTTCATAGTCTTTTGGATTTTAGCCATCCTAACTGGGGTTAGATGGTATCTCAGTGTGGTTTTGATTTGCATTTCCCGGATGCTGAGTGATGTTGAGCATTTTTTCATATGTCTGTTGGCCATTTGTATATCTTCCTTAGAGAAATGCCTACTTAGCTCTTTTGCCCATTTTTTAATTGGGTTGCTTGTTTTCTTCTTGTACAGTTGTTTGAGTTCCTTATATATTCTGGATATTAATCCTTTGTCAGATGTATATTTTGCAAATATTTTCTCCCACTCTGTTGGTTGTCTTTTAACTCTTTTAATTGTTTCTTTTGCTGTGCAGAAGCTTTTTAGTTTGATATAATCCCATTTGTTTATTTTTCCTTTGGTTGCCCGTGCTTTTGGGGTCGTATTCATGAAGTCTGTGCCCAGTCCTATTTCCTGAAGTGTTTCTCCTATGTTTTCTTTAAGAAGTTTTATTGTTTCAGGGTGTATATTTAAATCCTTAATCCATTTTGAGTTGATTTAAGTATACGGCGAGAGGTATGGATCAAGTTTCATTCTCCTGCATATGGATATCCAGTTGTCCCAGCACCATTTGCTGAAGAGGCAGTCCCTTCGCCACTGAATAGGCTTGATGCCTTTGTCAAAGATTAGCTGACAGTAAGTGTGTGGGTTGATTTCTGGATTCTCTATTCTATTCCATTGGTCAGTGTGTCTGTTTTTATGCCAGTACCATACTGTTTTGGTTATTATAGCTTTGTAGTATAGCTTAAAGTCAGGTAGTGTTATGCCTCCAGCTTTATTTTTTTTGCTCAGCATTGCTTTGGCTATGCGTGGTCTTTTATTGTTCCATATAAATGTCTGGATAGTTTTTTCCATTTCTGAGAAAAATGTCTTTGGAATTTTGATGGGGATTGCATTGAATTTGTATATCACTTTGGGTAGTATGGACATTTTCACTATGTTGATTCTTCCACTCCAAGAGCATGGGATATCTTTCCATCTTCTTGTATCCTCTCTAATTTCTCTCAGCAGTGGTTTGTAGTTCTCATTATAGAGATTTTTCACCTCCTTGGTTAACTCAATTCCTAAGTATTTTATTTTTTTGGTGGCTATTGTAAATGGGCAGGGTTTCTTGATTTCTCTTTCTGCATGTTCACTATTGGAGAAAAGAAATGCAACTGATTTTTGAGTGTTGATTTTGTATCCTGCTACTGTGCTGAAATCATTTATCAATTCTAGCAGTTTTTTTGTAGAGGTTTTAGGCTGTTCGATATATAGGATCATGTCATCTGCAAACAGGGACAGTTTGACTTCGTCTTTTCCAATCTGGATGCCCTTTATTTCCTTCTCTTCTCTGATTGCTCTGGCTAGTACTTCCAACACTATGTTGAATAGGAGTGGTGAGAGTGGGCAACCTTGTCTAGTTCCTGTTCTTAAAGGAAAAGCTTTCAGCTTTTCCCCATTCAGGATGATATTGGCTGTGGGTTTGGCATATATGGCTTTAATTATGTTGAGATACTTTCCCTCTATACCTAACTTATAGAGGGTCTTTGTCATGAATGAGTGCTGAACTTTATCAAATGCTTTTTCAGCATCTATAGAGATGATCATATGGTCCTTGTGTTTGAGTTTATTAATATGGTGTATCACATTTATTGATTTGCGTATGTTGAACCAACCTTGCATCCCTGGGATGAATCCCACTTGATCGTGATGAATAATTTTTCATATGTGTTGCTGTATTCTGTTTGCTAGTAATTTAGTGAGGATTTTTGCATCTATATTCATCAGGGATATTGGCCTGTAGTTTTCTTTTTTGGTTATATCTTTACCTGGTTTTGGTATCAGGATGATGTTTGCTTCATAGAATGAGTTTGGGAGATTTGCGTCCGTTTCAATCTTTTGGAATAGTTTGTAAAGAATCAGTGTCAATTCCTGTTTGAATGTTTGGTAAAATTCTGCTGTGACTCCATCTGGTCCTGGGCTTTTCTTTGTTGGGAGCCTTCTGATAACAGCTTCAATCTCCTTTATTGTTATTGGTCTGTTCAAATTTTCTACATCTTCACGGTTCAGTTTTGGGAGCTTGTGTGTGTCCAGAAATTTATCCATTTCCTCCAGATTTTCAAATTTGTTGGCGTATAGTTGTTTGTAGTAGTCTCGAATGATTCCTTGTATTTCAGATGAATCAGTTGTAATATCGCCTTTTTCATTTCTAATTTTTGTTATTTGAGTCTTCTCTCTTCTTTTTTTTGTTAGCCGTGCTAATGGTTTGTCAATTTTATTTATCTTTTCAAAAAACCAACTTTTTGATTCGTTGATCTTTTGAATTGTTTTTTGGTTTTCAATTTCATTCAGTTCTGCTCTGATCTTAATGATTTCTTTCCGTCTGCTAACTTTAGGATTGGATTGTTCTTGTTTTTCTAGTTCTTTAAGGTGAAGTGTTAGGTTGTTCACTTGCCATCTTTCTATTCTTCTGAAGTGAGCGTTTAATGCAATAAATTTTCCCCTCAATACTGCTTTTGCAGTATCCCACAGGTTTTGGTATGATGTATCATTGTTTTCATTAGTTTCAATAAATTTTTTGATTTCCTGCTTGATTTCTTCTTGGACCCATATGTCATTAAGTAGAATGCTGTTTAATTTCCATGTGTTTGTATAGTTTCCAGAGGTTCGTTTGTTATTAATTTCTAGTTTTAATCCATTGTGGTCTGAGAAGATACATGGGATAATTCCAATTTTTTTGAATTTATTGAGACTTGATTTGTGACCTAATATGTGATCTATCCTGGAGAATGATCCATGTGCTGCTGAGAAGAATGAATATTCTGAGGTTGTTGGGTGGAATGTTCTGTAGATATCTGCCAATTCCAATTGGTCTAGAGTCTTGTTTAGATCTTGTGTTTCTCTACTGATTCTTTGCCTAGATGATCTGTCCAATATTGACAGTGGGGTGTTCAGGTCCCCTGCTATTATGGTATTAGTGTCTATTTCCTTCTTTAGGTCTAATAGAGTTTGTTTTATAAATCTGGCTGCTCCAACATTGGGTGCATACATATTTATGATTGTTATGTCTTCTTGATGGATCAGTCCTTTTATCATTAAGTAGTGTCCCTCATTGTCTCTTTTTATGGTTTTTAGTTTAAAGTCTATTTTGTCAGATATAAGAATAGCTACTCCAGCTCGTTTTTCTTTTCTGTTTGCATGGTAAATCTTTTTCCATCCTTTCACTCTTAGTCTGTGTGAATCTTTATGGGTGAGGTGGGTCTCTTGTAGACAGCATATAGTTGGGTCCTGTTTTTTGATCCAGTCAGCCAGTCTGTGTCTTTTAATTGGGGAATTTAAGCCTTTTACATTAAGAGTTGTTATTGAAAGGTGTTGATTTATTCCTAGCATTTTATTGGTTGTTTGGTTGTCTTAAGTGTCTTTTGTTCCTTGCTTTCTGATTTACTGTTTGTTTTCTGTGTTTGTTGGTTCCTTAGGTTGTAGATAGTGTTTTTGTTAGCTTGTTTTCTCTTCAAGAATGCCATTTTTATTATACTAGCGGGTTTAGATTTTTCTTGGGTTTTTATGGCAGTGGTAGTTATTTTTCAGGAACCAAACCCAGTACTCCCTTGAGGATTTCTTGTAAGGGTGGTCTTGTGGTAGTGAACTCCCGCAGTTTTTGTTTGTCTGAGAAATATACTATTTGCCCCTCATTTCGGAAGGATAGCCTTGCAGGGTAGAGTATTCTTGGCTGGCAATCTTTGTCTTTTAGTATTTTGAAAATATCATCCCATTCCTTTCTAGCTTTTAGGGTTTGTGATGAAAAGTCTGATGTTAACCTGATTGGGGCTCCCTTATAGGTGATTTGACGCTTCTCTCTTGCAGCTTTTAAGATTCTCTCTTTGTCTCTGAGTTTAGCCAATTTGACTATGACATGTCTTGGAGAAGGCCTTTTTGGGTTGAATACGTTTGGAGATCATTGAGCTTCCTGGATCTGAAGATCTGTGATTTTTCCTATACCTGGGAAGTTTTCTGCCACTATTTTGTTGAATATGTTTTCAATGGAATCTCCATTTTCCTCCCCTTCTGGAATACCCATGACTCGGATATTTGATCGCTTATGGTTGTCTGATATCTCTCTCAGATTTTCTTCAATGTCCTTGATTCTTTTTTCTTTCTTTTTGTCTGCTTGTGTTATTTCAAACAGCCCATCTTCAAGTTCAGAGGTTCTCTCTTCAACTTCGACAAGCCTGCTGGTTAAACTCTCCGTTGTGTTTTTTATTTCGTTGAATAACTTCTTCAGTTCAGCAAGTTCTGCTACATTTTTTTTCAGGACATTGATTTCCTTGTACATTTCCTCTTTCAGATCCTGTATACTTTTCCTCATTTCATCATGATGTCTAGCTGAGTTTTCTTGTATCTCATTCAGTTTCTTTAGAATTATCACTCGAAATTCCTTGTCAGTCATTTCAAGGGCTTCTTGTTCTATAGGATCTAGAGTTTGAGATTTATTAACTTTTGGTGGTGTACTTTCTTGATTTTTTGTATTTCTGGTATCTTTTTTTTGGTGTTTATTCATTGTGGCCGGGGGTTTCACAGTCCACCGGTTTGAGACTAATGACTAACTAGGATGTTGCTGTGGTTGCCAATTTCGTATGGCTCCCTCCGTGACTGCTCAGTTGGCCTCTAGTGCCTTGTGTGTGTGGTTGCCTCGGGTCTTGGGCTTCTCCGGGGAGCCACCTTTCTGGTCAGCTTGGACTCTGCTGGGCTGGTGGGTCACGTACCACAGGGTGTGTGATCTCTGTTGAGCTTTCACTTCCTGTGCAGGACTTCTCCCTGTTCCGTGTACTCTGGCCCAGGCTGTTAGATCGTGCAGTAGCGACCCCACCGGGTGTGTGGTTTTTGTCGAGTCTCCACCTCCCTGGCCACACGTCTCCCCACTCTGTGCGCACTGTGCTGGGCTGGGGCGTGTCTTCTGCACCCCTGTCTAACAGCTGGGCCTTCAAGACCCTGCTCAGTACCGCCTCGCCCAGGAAGTCTACCAGGTTTTTGCTGGGCACAGACGACTGGTCTCTCTGGGTGCCTTTGTGGCACTATGTAGATCTTTCTTGGGTCTTGTTCACCTTTTTATCCCCCCAGTATAAACCGAGTCTAGCGCCCACCTGCAGCCTGGTCTCCGGCAGGTTCAAGCGGACCTGGGAACTCTCCTACCACACTATTTCCAACCAGAAATTCGTTAGGCTTTTTTCCAAACTGGTGGCCGCACAGATGGTATCTGCCTCCCAGTAACAGGGAGTTTACCTGGGGCCGGAGTCCAGGGTATGGTGGAGTGACAGTCGGCCCGCCCGTACTTCCTTGCCCTCCTGAAACTGGCCCGGGACGCCCTCCGCCACCAGCCCCGCCAGAGAACCGTGGAGGGAGTGGGAGCCAAGGCTGGTCCGCAAGCTCCGCAAAGCCTGGCGCCAGGCCAGCAAGTGGGAGGGCTCAGTGATGGCCGAGCAGGGCGGAGCTGCCCGCACCTGGGAAAATGGAGGCAGCACTGGCAGTGAGTGGGCTGGTGGTGCAGGCGGGGGCCGCTTGGGCATCCACCCCCCGAACAGAGCTGTGCCAGGGATCACTCACAGTGCTGTGCCAGGTCAGGTGCTCGCTCTCTGTCTCTGGTTTGCCGCCTTTCCCAGTTCTCGGCTGCTGCCGCCTCGGGCTGTTCAGTCATGGCGCGGCTCGGGCGCTCCCAGGAATCTTCTTTAATGCCGGCCTGAAACCTCGAATCCTGAATAGGGCAGCTGGCCGTCTTCAGCGCGGCCCCGGCCTCCGGGTGGATGGTTGGGTTTTTTGCTAAAATCTTTTTGCATTCTGTTTCTCTAAACTTATATTACATTCACTTAATTGTTCCTGTCATAATTCCTTGCTTTATTTTGAAAATAATTGGACCTATTTTTTGTCATTGAAATTATTGTCTCTGTGGTTTGAAAACCCTGACTTGAAATTATCCTACAAAGCTATTGTAACCAAAACAGCATGGTACTGGCATTATAATAGACACTCAGACCAGTGGAGCAGAATTGAGAACCCAGAAATCACCCCTAAGGCTTACAGTCATCTGATATTGGACAAAAGCATCAAAAATTTACATTGGGGAAAAGACGCCGTCTTCAACAAGTGGTGCTGCAAAATTGGATATCCATATGCAGAAGTATGAAACTAGATGTGCACCTCTCACTATATACTACAATCAACTCAAAATGGATTAAAGACTTAAGTATAAGACCTGAAACTGTAAAATTACTAAGGGAAAAATAGATGAAACAGTTCAGGAATTAGGTCTGGGCACAGACTGTATGAACATGAGCCCAAAAGCACAAGTAGCAAAAGAAAAAATAAACAAATGTGACTACATCAAACTAAAAAGCTTCTGCACAGCAAAGGAAACAATCAACAGAGTGAAATGACCACCTACACAGTGGGAGAAAATTTTTGCTAACTATGCGTCTGACAAGGGGGAATAATATCCATAACATTCAAGGAACTCAATTATAGCAAAAAAAAAAAAAACCCAAATAACCCAATTAAAAAAATGGTCAAAGGAGCTGAATAGACATTTTTCAAAGGAAGACATACAAATGGGCAACAGGTACATGAAAAAATACTCAACATCACTAATCGTCAGGGAAATGCAAATTAAAACTACATTGAGATACCAACTCACCCCAGTTAGACTGGCTATAATCAAAAAGACAGTGAATAACAAATGCTGGAGAGGGTGTGGGGAGAAAGGGACATTCTTACATTGTTGGTGGGACTGTAAATTAGTACAACCACTAGGGAAAACATTATGGAGGTTTCTCAAACAACTATAAATGTATCTTCCATATAATCTAGCAATCCCACTTCTGGGTATATACCCAGAGGTATGGAAATCATCATTTCAAAGGGATACCTGCACTCCCATGTTCATCACAGCTCTGTTTACAATAGCCAAGACATGGACCCAACCTAACTGTCCATTGATGGATGATTGGATAAGGAAACTGTGGTATATATCACCATGGAACACTACACTGCCATAAAAAAAAGAAAAGAAATTCTCCCATTTGCAACAACGTGGATGAGTCTGGAGAAACTTATGTTGAATGAAATAAGCAAAGCACAGAGGGATAAATACCATATATGCTCACTCATAAGTGGGGCTAAGAGAGAAAGAAGGAAGGAAAGAAAGTCAACAATGGTGCATTGGACTTGCAGAGGGAGAGAACATACCTTGGAATACAGAGTGGAGGAAAAAGGGGAGAAGGAGGGAGATTGCAGATAATTGGGTTGAGGACATGGAGTACAAACACAATTTGTGGTAAGGTGCATGCTGCCAGTATGGATCTGGCCTTCACATCTTCGACACGAGTGGTGACAATCAGCTTTTTATCTCATGAATATTCATAATAATAAAAAAAGAACCCACATGGAACCTATTATTATTATTTCAGAAAAGCTTTCTTTTTCTACTCCATCTGGGACTAAGAGCAAAACAGGCAAATTTCCTAGTTTGCTCCTGAATGGTAGGTTTGTCATGTATTCACACTTACAAAAGTAGTAAAGTCTTTTGATATCTAGCTTTATGCTGGAGATTCTTTGTTCGACTTTCCACTTTACCTTGGCCCTACGCATTCTCTCTTTTACCCTTTATCCTGGTCTGCATTCAGGTTGGAATCTCAAGGTCTATAAGATCTGGCAGAAACCCTCAGAGAAATGGTAATCTTATCCTTACTCAACTTCGAGGCCTCTATAGATATTTTCCTTTTGTGTTATCTCACCAGTACATTTAAATAAAAGAGTTTTCATTTATTTTACTTTTTTTTAAAGAGAGGGACATTTAGGGTATCTAATCTGATGTAGTTTTAGCCTGCATTCTCTCTCTCTCCCCTCTCAATCTCGATCTCTCACCATATATTTTACATCCTAAATATACCATTATAGCATCAATCATTTCCAATAATTTGCTCACATATGATAGAACTACACGTTAATATTGTGTCAGAATTTAATAAATAATAGATAGTATAAAATAAAATTAATATATCTTGATTTAATATAGAGCTCCTGATTAACTGTTAAAAGAAATAATCATTATCTTATGGGACAGGATTTTGGGATATTTTACACAAAGCAATGTCTCTAATTTACTAAGTAGTCTATATTTTTCCATGAAATGCATTGTCATTCTTGTTTATATACTATCAAATTTCTCCCTTTTTATATATTTAAGTATCTAATTCTGCAAAGTGTTTTATTTATTATAAGAATTTTATTTTATAATACAGCATATTGTTTTCTTAAAATTACTTATTTTAAGCATTATGTTCTCAGTTTATTATCTATCTTCCCAGATATACACTGATGACTTTTTAGTTTCATTTATACTTGCTTACATGATATTCAAGCTCCAAACCTATTTGTAATAAAAATGAATCATTTTTTCCTCCCTAATTCTATCCAATTTCCTCTCATAGAGACTGCTACATAGACCAACATGAAAAATTCCTTTACTGAAAGGAAATGAGAGTTAAGGACTACAACTCACATCCTCAATTTGGAAAACCAGTGCATAGGCATATGAATTATTGTTATTTATTGCCTAAAAACATGCATTGACTTCAAGTTAGTTTTATATTAGCTTTTTTCTCTCACTGCATTTTCATTGTGGAGTCTGTTTATCAAACACAAGCAGCTATCTTTACTGAAAAAAAATTCTACATTAAAAGTTTCTGTAGAAAATATACACTTCATAGCAAATGATCCTGTCTCAGATTTGAAATAAAATTGCATATATTTGGTTATAAATATAATAGTTTTAAAATAAAATGTGTTTTTTAAAAAAAGAAAAATAAAAAACGTACCTTGAACTTTCTTCTTACCAGGGCATAGAGTTTTCTGAAACATAAAACAGCTCCTCTTATTTACTCTCAAGAAGTATATTAATTCATATAAAAGCTTTCTGCTTGAAATAAATAGTCAAATTTCGGTGTTGAAATATTGTACTATTTTGTTTCCTTAGTCACTCTCAGTAAGATAAGTGTCTCAGTTCTGTGACACTGGCTAAGGCTCATGAACCCTACGCTTACATTTTCTTGGAAAGGGAAGCTTATTGGGTTACTTATTGTTACAGCCTGGCATATTTCCTGTTAGCAATTATTGATTTTTGATTCTTTATAACCCATCGGTTTCATCCTGATGCCTCTTTCGGTGTTAAATTGTATTTCCCCAAACTAATTCACCATGGTGGTTGTCTCTTCCTTCCTGAGCAAGTAGGCAGACTTTTAGGAATCTGAAGCTCAGACAAATCACTACTGTAACCACCTTCTTCCTCTCATGCTACGTCCCCCATGCTCCCTTGTGGTGCCCAATTGTGCATATCTGACGTTTACATTTTTTGTCTAAGCCTGGCTTTCTGTGTGCTAAAATATGTGGTTCAGAACGTCTTTTCCTGTTAGGATCTCTGAGTCCACTTTCACCACGATGCTGTTTTAAGTTTCATGTTGGTCACACATTCATTGTCAATCCAAACTCCATACAGTCCCTGCTGCTGACTCCTACTTCTCTACTCAAATTAGATTTCTGACAAGCACCAGAAACATCTCAGAATGTGATTTTGAAGGTATCAGTTCTGGTTTTGAAGATTATATTCTGTGTAGTGTTAAGAGTTTTAATGTTTAAAGACCTTAGTCATAATATTTGGAGAAGAGCTACTTGGTGTACTTATACTGATGACCTAAAAAAAAATTGAAAATAATTTACTCTTGAGTTCAGAAATAGCACAATTTTTGAAGGCTTGTGGGAAAATATCAATCAACTAAACACCGATTATTTTTTTATCTAAAGGTATTATCGTTGTTTCAGGGAGAAAAATAGAACTGTGGACGAATGGAAAGAGTGGGAAAGAGTAAGAAAAAGTAATATAAAAAATACAAAAGAGTAAAACCATCACTTAACAATTAAACATAATTAGCATGAAATTGGTTCACTTTAATGATGATATTAAATCTCATTAGATTATATCATTATGCAAACAATTTAAAGTAATTATATATTTACAGATTGTGCTCTCACGATGATCAAATACACACACCACAATGTTAATTTGCTTCAGAAAACATAAATGCTAAGTAGAACCGCTAGAATTGAGGTTTCCAGAGCCACCAACATTAACAGATGCATTCAACTAATAATAAAGACCACAGAGAAGGACCGTTTCTGTCTTTTATATCTGTCTCTGTTTCTCTCTCCATCTCTTTTTCTTACCCTGTCATTTTATCTGTCTCTCCAATTTTTCCTTTAAGCCTTTAATTTCTTGTGCAGAGAAAGCATTTAACCATTTTGTGTATCAGTTCTAAAGATTTTGTAGAATACATTAAGAGTACTCTCTATACATAATATCTTCTTATGATAAATATTTTATTATACTTAAGGAAGAAACATTAGCTCACCTCAAAGCACATAAAGATTTAATTCCAACATTTGGACCAAGATCAGCAACTCAGAATGAATATCTACTGATTGACAACAAAGGCTTTAATGTTTCCCTGAAAAGTGACCAAATTTTGAGCAAACTTCTTTCTGCCTCTAGACCTCTGACTTCCCTCTTACCAGCCCTTACAGAAAAGAGAAGACCTGACCACAGAGGCCCCTCAAATCCCTTAGAGCATTTACCTTAAAAAACTTGTAACTGTGAATTCTTTCTCTGCCCTTTAAAGATATAAATCTTTTAAAAAACCTCTTGCTTATTTCACAACCCAGGTATGTCTTTCTCAAACACCTGGGAGCCATCCCTTTGAAATGTCCTGATTAGGGAAGCTAAGGTCTTCACCTCCCAGATTCTGCATGAGGGTGGCCGCCTCCTTTCCTTGGGAGTCTTGCTCCAAGTTGTAAAACTACTTCTGGTTATGAGAAAGTTTACTTTTTGGGGGAGTAGAGCAATTTGCCAATACAAATGTCCTGTGATTCCCATTTTGTTTTGCTTTTTGTTCCTCTCCCACTGTGCATTCATAAATTAACATAATTTTGGAGAATTTCACTAATGGCTGTTCTTTAATACTATGCTTGTCTTAATTTCCAGAAATTTCAGTATAAATATATATTCCCATTAGATATTGAGCTGTAACTTTTCACATCTGAGCCCAGTGGCTTACAATCTACCACTGGCAAGTTCTCTAGCTAATCCAAAAATTTTCAAAGATGCTTGTGGTCACTGCAGAGAAGCAAGAAAAAGTAATCCACCATGTACTCATGAAAAAAAGGGAAAGCAAAAACATGAATGTGGTTTTTCTAAACATTGACTTTAAACAATTTGTGAATATTGCTTTGGTCAAAGCAAGTTAAATGGCAATCACAGTCAGAATGCAGAGGAATACCAAGTTATGGGAGAATGTCATGGACACAGAAAATCCATGACTTACCAATTGACCACAGAGTATATTATCCTTCCAGCATCCCTATCTCTCAGGTTCAAGAACTGCTCTCTTTCAGTGACTGTCTTCAACCTACTTCTGTCAATTACCATGAAGATGATATATTGGATCTTCTCATTACAAATAAAGACAATTTATCTAGTCATAATTTCGTATTGCAGCTCTTGTGTCAGTACTAAAATTCCAAGAATTTTTTTTAACCATCTGGAACCTTCATTCCTATTAACTTTTCACTGACTGACTCAGTTGATGTGCTCATTTCTATCCTTATCCTCCTTAAAATCCATGGTCAGTCAGGTGTTATAGTCACTTCCTCATGTATGTGCTTAACTCTTTTCTCTCTCTCTCCCTGATATTATTTTGAAAAAAAAAATCATCATCCTGATCAAATTTCTCTATATAATATGTGCTAACTTACCTGCAACTGAATGGCACTGGGAAAATACATCAGCACACCAGTTGATTTTATTTTAGATTTATGTGCACGAAAGTCAAGAGGACCCTCCATGCTACCAGTGTGACATTGTATTTCCTTAGTCCATTCACAATTTCACTGTCGTGGAATCTGAGATTTAGATATCTATTTTACACTCTATGCTCTCTTGTCAATCTTTCTTACAATCATGTTTTATTCTTCAACCTTAGTTGACCGTAATCATATCTAATTCAAGCTACATAAATCAGATTATTCCGATTCTTCTCTCACTTATCTTATATACAGTTTGTTAGAACATGCTAATTGCTCTTCATCAATGTACATCCTTAATCTGACCACTTCTTACTTCTCTTGCTGTTATGTGGTCTGAACCAGCATCATCTTTCACCTAGATTACTGCAATTGCCAGCTAACATCTTTCTGTCTACACTTGTCCTTCTGCAATCTGTTCTCTTACAAAAGCTCACCTGCATTAATGTAGTCTGCTATATCTAAATATTCACTGTCCCTTTCTGTAAAAAGATTATACTTTCTATTCCATTGGCAAGACATTGGACCAGGAGACATGCTTTAGCAAACAAACGTGAGAAGTGACTTATGCTCTATCCAAGAAGAAATTTTATGAAGTGTATCATAGTTCAGCTGGTCTTCCTTCTATTCCACCAGAAGAATGGCAAACCTCAGATAATAACTGCCTACTCATCCTGTGCCCTGGAGAGTATAAAACACGAAGGAGCTATAAGAGCTGACCTGCAAGGACTATGATATGAGTGAAAAAAATGTTTGTTATTGAAAACCAATGAGACTTCAGCACTGTTATATCTCTGTTTCATAATTTAATAAAATCAGACTAATACAGAAAACAATACATTGAAGTGGGGTGTTGCCACAAAACAAAACAACCCCCCCCCAAAAAAAACCACCCTAAATTTTGTGGCATTGGCTAAGGAGCTGAGGAGTAGGCAGGCAAGAAAATACAGCTGAAGTCTGTATTCTCGGTGATGGTAACTCAGTGAAGTATTTGGTAAAACTGACACATACGATAACCTGGAAGCCAGATAATGTTCTTAATGAGACTTTGGTTTTAGGTGAAGAAGTTTAGAAACATAATGCTATTAGCATATTTTTGTCTTTATCTGACAGAAAATTACATGAGCTGAAAAATTATTGCTAGGTTTGCAAGCAGAGTTAAAAGATTCATTTGTTTCTCAACTAAAGATGTGACAAAGAACATTGAAAACTGTTTTAAGATACAATAATTGATTAACACTTGTCTTTATGACAGGAGCTTTCTTCAAACATTATAATTTATTAAGCTGACACCCATTAAATTCTTTCAATGATTTGAGGAAAAAAGAAGAGGTGTTGGAAGCAGCCTGTCCAAGAAAGCCTAATGAGCTCAAGGCAATTAAAATCAAATCTAGGAGAAGAATGTCTTGTAAAGAACTGTAAATATGGGGACTCACACATGAAGCAGACTGAAACAAAATATTTAAAAACAAATTAAGATTCAAAGAGATTTTACTTCCAAAAGAAACAGACTGGATTAAAAGAAACCTGTTTTTGTGATTTAAGATAACCTCTGGCCCATCAACTTTACACGAGCAGAACATACTGCTAAAAAATTTTTGCTCAGCTTCCAGGGGGCACATTATCAAGACAGTCTTCGCATGTGGATGAACACACAAAAACAGTATGAAGTTCACAAAATACATTTCTTTGGCAGGGAAATTGTTAACAAATGCATAAAATATGATGCAGCTTCCAGGAAAATTAAATCCAATTTAAGAAGTATTTGTAGAAGTCAAATGCCCAAAAAATAGTAATCTTGCTATTCTGTTTTGCACTTGCCATATTATACCTGTTTCTTTCTGTTTTATATTAATCAATATATTAATCTATATTAATCAATATATTAATGCAAAAATACAGAATTTTTAATGTTTATTTAAAGACACCATCATCCAAATAGTCACATAAACTAGAAACCAGTAAGTTAGTCTTTACAGACCACTCTACCCCATATCTAAGCAATTCACAACCCCTGTTCATTTTCCCCTCTCTCATATTCCTCATATTCTTTCTATTTCCACTTCAAACATCTCGGTCTAATCCGCCATCATCTTTCACCTGGATTAAGCAAAAGCCTCTTATTTGATTTGCCCACATTCAATCATCCACTCCACTTCCAATCTGTTCTCCAGAGTGTAACCTCAATTATCTTTAACATTTCAAGCACAATCCTATCCTGTCACCCCCCCTACACAAAAACTTCAAATACTTTCTATTGCCCTAAGGAAAACACAAAAACAAAAAATCTACACATGTCCAATACAAACCTGGTTCATTTTGTACCCCACCTCATTTCCTCCCATTTCTTACCCTGCTCTCTGATTTCTGATCACGAGTCTTATTTTACACACTTGAATGCCCATTGCTCCTTCCTGCCTCTACTGGGACTCCATTGTCCATTTCTGGCCAGAAAGTGTGGAAAATATATAATTTCCCCAATATTATATTTTGAATATTTAGCTGTCTATAAATGCTTACCTCAGAACACATACAATTGGCTTTTGGTCTTGCTGAGTGGGAGTAATCACTTCTTCACTGGGGTGATTAGTTTGTTTCACCCTTTTAATTAGTGATAATACTAGGTAACCTTGTCTGCAAAGAACAAAATCTCTCAAGTTTTGCTTATCTGGGAATGAATTTATTTGGACTTTTGTATTAGTTCGTTTTGTGTTGCTATAACGGAAATACCCGAGACTTGGTAATTTATAAAGAACAGAGGTTTACTTGCCTTACAATTCTGGGACAGCTGCATCTGGCATGGGCCTCCAGCTGCTTCTACTCATGGCAGAAAGTGGCAGACAGCCAAGGGTACAAGCAGATCACATGGAGAGAGGAAGCAAGAGAGAGAGGGAGAGGAAGTGCCAGGGTCTTTTAAACAACTGGCTCTCCTGGGAACTAATAGAGCGAGAACTCACTCAGGACCCTTACCCCCCAGGGAGGGATCTGCCCACATGACTCAAAGAGCTTCCAGCACTGCCACATTGAGAATCAGATTTCAGCATGAGTTTTGGCGGGAACAACACATCCAAACTCTATCAACTTTATTTTTGGAAGATAGTTTTGCTAGGAATAAGAATCTTTGTTGGAGTACATATATTTTAGTGGTCAACACTTGGGTAATTCATTCCATTTCCTTCTCACCTCTGTTGTTTCTGATAAGAAGTTAAATGTTTATTTCATGTTATTCTTATTTGGGTTACCTTATACACTCATGGGTTGCTTTAACAACAGGGATACGTTCTGAGAAATGCATCTAGGCAATTTTGTCATTGTGCTGCCATCATAGAGTGCACTTATACAAACCTAGATGGTATAGCCTATTACAAACCTAGATGATATAGTATAGCTGTTATAATCCTATGGGACTACCATCATATATGTGATTCGTCCTTGACTGTAATGTTATACAGTGCATGACTGTGCACAAAAAGTATTTTACTTTTTGTTGCTTTTAGGATTTTTTTCTTTGCCTTTGAATATTTTGATTAACATGGCTTAGTGTAAACATCATTTGTTTGTCCTATTTGGAGTTCCCTGGAATTCTTGTAAATGCACATTAATGTTTTTCGTTAAATTTAGGAAGTTTTCTACCTTTATTTCTTTAAATATTGTTTCTGCTTCCTTCTTTTGGTAATCCAATTAAAAGTATCCTGGTGCAATCAATGGTGTGACATATTTCTCTAAGGCTCTGTTAATTTTTTTTCTCATTCTTTGTTCTTTCTATTCTTCAAATTGCATGATATGTATTGATTTCTCTTCATGTTTGTTCATTCTTTATTCTTGTTCAAATCAATTGTTGAGGTACTTCATTGATTTTTAAATAAACTTCCTAAAAAATTAGAATAGTTTTGATTATAGAAAAATTACAAAGATGGTACAGAGAGTTCCATATCTCTATCCCCACATTCAGTTTCTCTACTATTAATATGTTACATTAGTGTAGTATAGTTGTTACAGTGAACAAGCCAATATTTATGTGTTAGTATTAACTCCAGTCTATACTTTATTCAAATTCCCTTAGTTTTTACCTAATGTCCTTTGTCTGTTCCAGTATTCCATCCAGGATACTACATTACTTTTAGTAGTTTTGTCTCCTTAGGCTTATTTTGGTTTTGAGAATTTCTCAGATTCCAACCTGACTTAACAATGTTTTTTCTGTTTTTGTTTTCTTTTTTCATCGTTGTAGAGTTTTATTTTGATATTAAAAGCTTTATTTTTTAGAATAGATTGCATTTTCTTTGATCTGATGAAGGTTGAATGATTCATTGGCACTGGTGAAATTATACTACAGTCATGCACCACATAACAACATTTTGGTCAATGACAGGTCACATATAGGACATTGGTTCCATAAGATTATAACACCATATTGCTACTGTACCGTTTCTATATTTAAATATATTTACATACACAAATACCATTGTGTTACAATTGCCTATAGTATTCAGTACAGTAACATGCTATACAAGTTTGTAGTCTAGGAGAAATAGGCTGTATACCATATATCCTAGGTATGTAATAGGCTATACCATCTAGGTTTGTGTAAGTACATTCTGCGATGTTTGCACAAGGACAAAGTCACCTAATGACTCATTTCTCAGACCATATCCCCACCATCAAACAATGCATGATTGTGATTGTAAAATTCTTTAAAACATAAGAACTTATTGCTATACAAAGTATTAGCTTTTCAGGTCCCATTATCAATTAAAGCAATGTTAATTCTAAAAAGGTACTATTATTTTTTAAATTCATTTTTTAATTGAAATATGTCACTGTTGATGTTGACCTTGATCACCTAAATGAAGTACTGTTTGTTATGTTTCTCCACCATAAAGTTTCTCCCAACTCCCTTTCTCTTTGGAAGGAAATCACTGTGCTTAGTTTACACTGCAGGAATGTTGGAGTTATGCTCCACCTTCTTGAGGGCAAAGTATCTAAATATATTATTTGAAATTCTCCTACACAACAGATTTGTCTCTTTATCCTTTTCCATGTATTTATGTCTTCAATTACCTGTTTATACAGATATGGATGCATCAATACTTATTTTATACATTAGGTTATAATCTAACATTAATGTTGCTCAAATTTTTCCAAGTTTGGCCATGGGGAGCTCTTTATGTTGGCTCCTGCATCTCTTTGACATACTCCCATTTTTTTTGTTATATACTTGAAATTTTTTGTTTGTTTTTTAGTACTTGCTTACTTTCTGGCACTATAAGACAGTCCAGGCTTATTTTGTTTATTTTCACCCCCAGTACTAGAGTCAGCCATGTCCTAAAGGAGCCCTGGTTACTTTAATTGGAGAATGCAATTAGAAATCAAAATCTGATTAATAGGAATGCTTATCGACACTGCACTGTCACTTTCTTTTCTTTTTTTTTAGCAAGGAAATATATGCCTGTATACTAACCCATGCATATACATACATCTACAAATATTTCTATATGTAACCATTGAGTTCAGCTTCAGGTTAAAACCCTACGTGTGATGTACCAAGTCCAACCCATGGCAATTACAAGGCTTTTCCTGAAAGGCATTGTATCGTGAGTGAGGGAACCATACTCCCTACATCTGACTCGGTGCGCAGCCAGGGCACTGCAGTTTCCTGAAGGAGTTGTGGCTGAGGACTCAGGTACGTCCAGGCCCGCCATGCTCACATGCAGAGCTGCATTCTGAGTCCAAGTGCCTCAGCAGAATTTCTTAGGAGCTTCAGCTGAGGCACTTTTCTCCACTTTGACTAGGGACTTTTTCACTCCTAGTCTTTTCCCCTCTTCCTTCCTGTAGTGGATTGAATTATGTCCCCCAAAACTCACTGAAACTTGAATTGTGACCCCCATATTTGATGTATTAGAAACTTGACCTCCACTGTTGAGGGTGGGAAAATCCTATTATGGTAATTGAAAGGTTGAGCCTTGAAGAGGTGATTGGATTGTAGGACTGTGCAGTAGTGAGTGGATTAACAATGGTGGGCAGGGTGTGGTTCTGAAGGCTTTAAAAGAAGAGAGTCTGTCTTTCTCTCTCTTGCTCTCTTTGCTCCACCATTTTCGCAGTGTGACAATCTGCCATCACTGAAGTCACCACCAAAGAAAGCTTTCACCAGATGTGTTATCCGAACTTTGAACTTCCAGCCTCTGAAACTAAGCAATAAATTTCATTTTCTTTATAAATCACCCAGTTCAGGTATTTTGTTATAAGCAATAGAAATGGACCAATACACTCCCCCTAGCCCACAGGCCCATAGAGAGGCAGCAGTCCTTGTCTGGGGCTCCCCTGGAGTGAGATCACTCCTTCTCCCCCATCTGTGCCGAACCATCTGACCTTCACCCAGTGCTGTTCCATGGGGAGAAATGCAACATTGCAAAGTCCCCACCTTCTCTTCTGACTCCTGCTTGAACTGCCACGTTAAGTGAACATAGGCTTAATTGTTGCTTTCAGTTTGGCTCAGTGTCCTAACTTACCACCTCATTGCTGGACAGCCATCTGTACCCAGACAGAGCTAAACATGAGTCCATACTGATATCTCCAACTCTAATGTATTACCTGTGATTGTATGTAAACTTCCACTCAACAGTGAGGAACCTGGCTGTCACCATCTGCCACCTATTTACTTAACTGCTCAGTTACATACATAGCAGTGTTAGAATTAACTTGTATTTCCATGAGAAAAACTTTATTAACCACAGCACAGTGTTTATGTACATTATTTTGCCTTTGGTTTTGCTGACTCTCCTCATTTCCAATGTTACTTAGGTAAGCTCCTTTACCTCGGGATCCCCTTCAGAGAGGTGGTTTTATATATTTTTAATGGAGTTAGACTATCCTATTTCATTCTGATTTCCATCCTGGGATCACCAATCCCCTAAGTATGTTTTTATTTGCATGCATTAGTTTTCATTGTTTGTATTGGAAAATTTGAGGTTTCGACAAATGGATAAAAGTATGTGCCATTACATTTTCATACAGAATAATTTTACTGCCCCACAAATACCCTTCCCCCAGAACCTCTCAAAATCTGACAAGCACTGATATTTTTACCATCTATATAGTTTTGGTTTTTCCAGAGCATCATAGAATTGGAATCATACAGTACATATAGCCTTTTCAGATTGTCTTCTCTTAACACCATGCGTTTATGATGCATCCATCTTTTTCAGTGGCTTGGTAGCCCATTTCTTTTTATCACTGAATAGTATTCCATTTTATGGGTATACCACAGTTTGTTTTTCTGTTCACCTATTGATGGGCATCTTGATTATTTCTAATTGCTGACAATTATGAATTAAGCTACTGTAAACTTTCACATGCAGGATATTTTGTCGACATAATTTTTCAACACAGTTAGGCAAATAAATACCTGTGAGTGTGATTTCTGAATCATGTGAAAACAGTGTTTCTTTCCCTCTAATAAATTGTAGTTTTAGTTATTGTACTTTTTGATTCTACAATTACCATTTAGATTTTTGAAAATAATTTCTATCTCATTATTAACATTCTCAATTTGATGAGACATTTTGTTCATGTCTTCTTTTAATTCTTTAGATATACTTTGTTTTAGCTCTTTGAGCATATTTATAATGGCTATATTGAAGTCTGTGTGTACTAATTTTAAGACTCAGGCTTCTTCTCAACCATTCTTTATTTCTTTCCCCCCTGTGGACGGCTCATTGCTGTTTCTTTGCATGCACATTTTAGATAATACATTGTAGCATCTCTGGTTACTGACTCACTCTCCTCCAAGGTGGATGTCTTTGTTGTTGGTTTTTGCTTATTTGTTTTTTTTTTGTTTAGTGACATGGCTGAACTGACTCTGTGAAGTCTATTTCCCCTTCAGTATGCATCTTCTAATGTTTATTCTCAATTTTTTTTCTTGGTCTTATCTTTTAGCCTGGCTACCTGACAGTTACCCTACATCATCTCAAGCCACTTATCAGTCAAAGGTTGTGTTCAAGTCCCTTCAACCAGGTAGGTTTTAACCCTTTACCACTGGATGTATGTGAGTCTTGAAGGCTGCTATCACATTTTAAGAAGTTTGCCTTTTTGTGTCAAATTCATCCCGCAACAAGTAGCTTGAATTTTCCCTTTCTGGTTATTTCCATGAGGACAAAGCTTTGTTTATACATGCAATGTTTCAGACTGACAGGGATGTGTTATTTAATTTTGAAGCCTCGTTTCCCAGGAGTTTCCCTCGCTTCAATTAGTTTGTAGTTCAGTCAGTGGTTGGTCCAAGGTTGAGGTTAAACCCCAAGAATCACTGAGGATTCTGTTGGATTTTTTTACTTGTATTGTTTTGGTTTGTGTGTTTGTCTGCTAGTAATTGGTCTGGGTGCAGCTTGACGAATGTTTCAAGTCTGCCCCTGTACTCTGATTCCTCAGGAGTGATTCTCCTTTGAACCTCTGCCTTTCCTTACCAACTCCTAGCGTTTACTGTTGTCCCAGGAGGGTCCTTCTCCACTGTCTCTTTCCCTGGTTCTCTTTATTAAACTTCTGACTGTTCTGTCATTTTTCTTGTCACTACACATGTCATAGAGCTATGAGTTCCCTCTTAATTGCTCTCCAGCAAGATGTCCATTGTTTCTGAAAATGTCATTATGCATGGAATTCTCCCAGCTCTGTTGCAAACAATTTGCTCAGGCATAGCTGTGGAGCTCTTCCTCTGTAAAGCCTGGCTTTCTGCCTCACTCCCCATGAAAGACTTGGGGAAGGAGGCAGTATCCTGCAGCTCTCAGAGTGACACAGCTGCTCTGTGAGCAGGTGTTGAAAGGGGAGGTGACTTGAGTCTTCTTGACTTGCCCTTCCCAGCACGAAAGCTCTGCCGTAAGGCCAAAGGTCCCAGTATATTTGGCCTACTGCAGTTAAGTTAGCATCCCACCTACCCTGCCCTCCTGCCTTGAATGGAGCTTCTGCAGTACAAAGCTGGGAAATGAGAAATGCTCCTGGCCAGTTCCTCCTTCTCAGTATTTTTGCCCTGGACTGGGAGCTTGGGGCAGCAGAGCCCTCTGTCTCGCTGAGCCAGAGGGAGGGCCCAATGCCACAGACTCTCATTCCTCTTATGGAGACTCAGTAGATGTTTTTTTGAATTTATGTTTCTTCATTTGCTGTATACCTTAGGACAACTTCTAGAGTCTTTCAGTTATCGTTGTTGTTTACATACTTTCCTCCAGTTCAATGATTGTTTGAGAGAGAGTCTGCCATTCCTCGTTCTTCCATTCTGGAAGTCAGGCTTCACATTCTGTATTTTTTTAAGTCAGTTTATTTTGGGTTTTTATGAGTGTTTACTGATAGTTTTCTAGTACCCTTAGTATTAAAAAATCTAAGTAACTTTGGATGAATTAAAGTTTGATAAATTATTTAACTGCTGTATTTGCATTCAAATCAGAAACATAAACAATTTTGATATTTTACTTGTGATGCAAAACAGAATTTTGAAGTCACAACCAAGTGATTTTTTTGGGTGATGAAAGGCAGAATTTTTATGAATTCCTGTCCAAACTTTGAAAGATCTCTGTATGTACATATTGAAGAAAAATTGATAATAGATAAATTAAAAAGAGCAATTAATATGGCTTTTGGTAAAAATTGAAATGCGGGGGGTGCATCACATATCCCCCATGCCCTCAGGTGCAGTAGGGAATCCTCTCTATGCCAAATCACAACACCAAGCACACAATATGCATACTGAAACTATTTGCTGAATTTAATTGTCAGGGCACATTTTAGACGTTAGCTGTTGGAAGCACAACGACTAAAATTTGGCCCTTGTAGGTGGGCAGCTGAGATAGATAACTGACAGAAAATTTTTGCTGATGTTTCAGCAATAAATAAGATTGAAACTTATTCCATGACCACTTTCAAAATTGGTTTTTTTGGTTAATAAAGAAACAAAAGCAACGACATATGAATTAATCTCAGGGTTTTTGAGTATGCTGCTAGCAATACATATATTTGTTGAGAAATAAGTACCATATTAAATGATGTGCATATATGAGCTTATATAATTCTCATAACGACTTTGTGAGGCTAGTCATATTTTCTTTTACCATTTTACAGAAGAAATTTAGTGAATTACCCATAGTCTCCAGCTAGCAAACATCAAACCTAAGATTTAAACATAGGCAGTCTGTCTTCATAAACGGATTGTTTTAATGATGCTCAATGATGCTAGTAAAGACACATTTTATTAATAACCTACACAATCACTCATGTCCAGTACAGTAGTTATCACTGGATGGATACATGCTCTCCCAGTCTTGATCATGAATCAAGGGTGTTTTGAGGCATTTTTAAAACTAATGTAATATGATTGCATTGCTTAATTATTTCTGTGGACACTTATAACTACTGAAATAAAAGAGTCACTAGAATACTAATGTGAAAGTTTGAAATGATGCTTAATGTTTCTATTGTAAAGGAGAACTATTATATTACGCAGAGTATTAAACATTATATGAAACATTCATGTTTTGACACATCTGTGAGTGTGTGGTTGTGTGTGATTGTGTGTAACTTGTCTTTGGTCAATATTTTATCAGCTTTACCAAGAATAAGCTAGCTTTCAAAATTCAGGTAGCTATGTAAAATGTTTTACTAACATATGGAACCATGCAAAAGTGAAAGCACACGGACATATTTTATACATTATTTTCATAAAAGTTTTAATAAATTTTGGAATGAACTTTCAGCCTTTTACCTTTGGGCAATTCTTTTATAGTCATCTTATAATACCCCCATGTGGCTAAATTGTTGTTGAGTTCCCTGGGGCCATGTATATTATGTGATCCTATAATAAATAATTTAAAAGAGTAGCTAGAAGTTGTTAAAATGCTTGGTGATGATACTACATGTCCTTCACTCATAACAAGAGTACCTGTTACCTTGCACCAGGGTATTAGAAAATGAAGAACATTTGCTTGGTGAAACCGGGTGTGAGTAAATCAAATGCTGATTATGTTTAAAGATTTTGAACTTCTTTGTCTTATCAATTAGTTTTTTTTTTGTCTATAATTTTATTTGAAATGGTTATCTAAGCATTACACTCATGTAGTTATTGATATTTCTGTGCACAGCTTATTTCCAATGTCATATTTTGTTTTCTTGTGATTTTAATGTTTGCTTTACATTTTAGGAATGTTTGCTGATAATTATGGAAGTATGATATGAGGGTACTTCAAAAAGTTCATGGAAATATATAATTAAAATATAATGCAGTGCAGTGGCTGACGGCAGGGGAGGAGCTGGGCCACTGCTGGGTGGAGGGTAAAGTGGTCGTTGTCATCCTGATGACTGGGAATAATTGGGCCGAGTGGAGGAAGACACACTGCTCTTTGTGGAGTATTTATGGGGTTAAGTGGCATGGGGTTTCTCTTTCTGATAGTAAATAGCAAGTAACATCTAAAGGAACTGGTTTAAATCCTAATGCCAAAGTATAGTAAGAAATTCCTCCTGGAAATACTGATGCTCCTCCAGTAACTCAAGGACCTGAAAGTTGGCATGAAACAACAACCACGTCAGGGTCTCATCCTGAGGGTAATAGAGAGCTTTCAGAAGGTACATGTAAGGAATATGAAATAATGTATTCTTTATCTTGTGAAACCATAATAAATACTACCAACATTGAAGAATCAACTGATAGAATGATTTTAGGACCAGAATATCTGAGCTACCAAATATATGATGTTTCCAGTAAACTTTATGGTTTCATTAGAGAAAGCAATTCAGCAATATCTACAGAAGACCTAAAAGAATGTCTGAAGAAACAATCAGAATTCTGTTTCTCACAAGAAAATTTGTCAAAGGATCTTTACTTGATATCTCAAATAGATAGTGATCACTTTGTCCCAATTTGGACAGCTGCCAACATGGAAGGAATAAAAAAGCTGACCACAGACCTTGATCTAATTCATGAAGTGTTGAGATCTTCTCCTCATGGTACAAGTGGATGAGAAGGGGAAGAAAATGAGACCAAGTCATAAGCGTTGTACTGTGATTCTTAGAGAGATTCCTGAAACAACACGAATAGAGGAAGTGAAAGCTTTGTTCAAAAGTGAAAACTGCTGCAAAGTGATAAGCTGTGAGTTTGCACACAATAGTAACTGGTATATCACTTTCCAGTCAGACACAGATACACAGCAGGCTTTTATGTACTTAATAAAAGAAGTTAAAGCATTTCAGGGCAAGCCAATTCATGGCAAAGATAAAAACCATTAATGTATTTTTTGCTAAGAATTATTATTGAGTAATAGATTCTAGTATGTATACTCAGCCCATTCAAATTTAAGCACAGTATGCCTCACCAGCCTTTCTGCAGCCTGTATATAATCCTCACCAACAGTACTTAGTCTATAGTATTAAGCCTCAATCTTGGTCTTCAAATCCTGCACCATACTTGGAAAAGCCCCTGGCTCTCTTTCCAAATGGTAGGTTTGTGAGTGGTTTTAATAGCCAGGATCTTATAAAACAAATGCTGCTATGAGTATGGGTTAACTATTCCAAAAACTTGAGTGAAGCCTCATTTTAGGTCATCTAGTGGTGCAGAACACTCAACAGAGGGCTCTGTGTCATTGGGAGATGGACCACTAAATCTGTTCAGTGGCATAACCACTACAGTAACAGGGCATCAGGAGCAACTTATCTTCCAAAGATTCTCTTTGCAGATGTAACAGAATGGGGACTAAGAAAGAGGCAGGAGAACTCTCTGGAGATGGCAGATGATGAGAAGATGACAGGATCCCAAGACCCCATCCTTCAACAGCTGAAACAAAGGTTCCAACACTGAAGTGTGACTTATTAGCCTAAAATTTTCCTCCTTTACATGGAAGTTCATCAACAATGGCAGGTGAACTCGTTTTGGAGAATAGGATGTCTAATGTTGTTGAAGGTGTCTGTAAAGAAAAGAATAACAAAGAGTTGAGAGTTAGTGACCCACTGCGATGGTGAGCAGGCAGACTGCACTTCTGCCCAGCAACTCGGTATGACTGCCAGTCCTCTATGTACCGCTGACCTTCCTGCATTAAACAGAACACGGCAAGAAAAAGATCTAATAGGTGATTCTACTGTTCAGAACGATGTCCTAAACCAGATGACTATTCCAGCGTCTTTCCCAAGTACTGCAAAACCATCAGAGACAAATACAGCTTCACCATGTAATAGTAACATAAATGTAGCTGTAGCTGTAGCTGTGGCCTTACAGGAACCCTGAAAGTTAAGTTATGATGAACTGTACCAGAAGCCTCCTAAAGAGACGTCTCCGGTTCTCTTTGTGCTGCCACTTTGGGAACTTTGCTCCAATCTAGTGTCTCCCACGAAAAATGAAGAAAATAGAGCTTCTGAGAACTCCGTTCATAACCATATCAGAACCACACCAGAAACCAGAAGCAAGGGCTAGGAAGGATTATTCTGGCTTCCGAGGCAATACCATTCCTAGGGGACGAGATGGAAAAAATCAGGGAACGAAGATGTCAATTTAGCTACAGAGCTATATACTTCAGGGAGTGACTTGACATAATGGCAAAGAGCAATATGTGCCATGCAGATCACAACAGCAATAAAAACTATTCCAATACTTCTCTCTCTTCCCATTAAACGTGAGCTGTGGCTATCTGCTATTTTGAACTGTTTTGGAAGGGAGAGGATAACTAGGAAAAAAACAGGAGAAAGTACATCCTTAAATCATTATGCATTTTGGAGTTGCCGGTAATAGAATCCCAAAATTCATCTCTAAAGTGATTTTAAAATGCTGGAGGGTTCCAATCAGTGTACACACATACACACACACACACACACACACACACACACACACACACACACTCTCTCTCTCTCTCTAAATAAATAAATAAATAAATAAATAAATAAATATATTTTTTTTTCTATTTTTTGTTTTTGATTTTAATTTGCAGAGATTTTCTGCCTGGAATCTATTTTGAGGGTTCAGATTTAGTTTGGAAAAAAAAAAATAAATTAAAAAAATTATATATATATACACATCCTTTTCAGTATAGAGGACAAGGGAGTGAAAGAAAATATTTTTTGAAGAAGCGTTTCTGTAAAATTAGAAATTACTTTAAAAAATCTATTTAAAGTTTGGCTTGGAGAACGACATCTCTGACTATATGGTTTTGTGTTGCAAAGCAGATCAGTGGCTGGGGTGGGTGCCTGTTGTGGGTGTGAGTATACACAAGAGTGATGGAAGCCAAATCTGTTGTCATGTTAGTAAATGATTTGAAAACTGAATGTAATACTTGAGTGGACTTTTTTTTCCTAGTTTGAAATTCAGTCTGTCTTTTAGACCTTACTAGCATTTCATTCAACAAGCTGTTAACCTCTGATTGTACTTGGAGATGTGACTACCAATTAGTTTGATACTCAAGAAAAGAACGGGGGTTATCCAAGAAATTGAAAATTTCATCTTAGACCTGAGTGGATACATCAAATGGACTTCAAAGTTTTAAACTGCCCTGTGACTTTTTCCCTCCTAAAATGGGAATTTTTGTTTTTGTTATTCCATTTGTTACTGTCTGTTCTCCAACTGCCCACTCCCAAAAAGCAAAATAACCAACCATCTGCTGTTTTTATGCTTGCAACTGCATTGACCAGTCTAGCGAAATCATATAACTGTTGTAAATTTCAAAATTGGACATTAAAGCATTTTACTTTTCAGTTCACATGTTTTGAATTTTAGGTTCCAGGCTGGTAGGGCAGACTTGACCCTACAATAATTTATTTGTGTTAGTGTTGAAGATGAAGCATTGTAACTGACTCTTAGAGTGTTAAATAGTGCTGCACAAGTAAAAAAGAAAAATGTTTTAAAAGGCTTATTTGAGGGAAACTTTGTTTACATTATATTTATTATCTTCCTTCCATCCTCTCTTCCCTCCCCGCCCCCACCCGCCACAATGTAGTTTGGAATTCACTGAAACAGAACCAGCAGGTCATGAGATTTTGGAGTTAAGGTGAGAAAGATGGTTGAAGAAAATTAATGCAGAATTTCTCAGTGAATAAGGTTGTAGCTCTCATATATTAAATAGGAAAGTTTATATGCTGGCATCCTGTGTTCAGAGTTATATGTAAAGGGGAGGTTTATTTTGATTTTTAGGGATAGGTTGTAATAGTTAGAACTGTCCCTTGTGTTAATGAATTGCACATGTAAAATTGAAACTGTAAATTGTGAACACAAGAAAGCACCATTGTGACATAGAATAAACATCTTAGTAATATATTAAAATGAATGTAAATGGAGGTTAAAATTACATTACTGTGAAACTCATCTGCCAACTCTAAGTTAAGCTTTGGAGATTTGTATTAGTGGATAACTGTAAAGAGCTTTGAAAACACTGTACATTTCTGTACAAGCCAGAATTGTTATTTCTTTGTAAATTATTAGTTAGGCAATTGCTTTTGATTTGTTGGATTGATAACACGGTATAATATACTTACATAGTTTAAAAGTACTCATTTCTACTCACTATGATTTTTTTTTTGATCATCTATTAGATGACACATATAATGAAACTACTTGTGCTGATATTTGGGGAAAGTTTATGTCCTTTAAAAAATATTAATAATTATTGACTACATTTATGAAAAAGTGCTTATTTTGGTTTACTTGGATAATGCTGCAATTGGTGGAAATCATAAACATTTAAAGTATTAACACCCTGTGAATGCATCGGATTTAAGAGAATAAACATTTTGTAAAAATCACTTGGTAAGGATTATAAACTTAATTATTGCATTTAAAATGAGACATTACCTTTTTTAAACAATGTGTCACAGATGTAGGCTTGTATTATTTGTTTGCTTGTATGTGATTTACTCTTAGTCGGCAAACTTCTAAAAATCTAAAGGTTCTAATTGAAACACAGGAAATGAGTCTTCTTTTGGAAGAAAGCAAGTGTATTTTTGCTTTTCCCCCAATCATTATCGAAAGTAGAAATTTAATTAAAGACGTGACCATTTTTTACTTTTTAAAAAAAATACTGCGTTTTAAATTTAATTGGCCTCATTACATCTAATAGTTTCCATTTGATGGGATGTGTAGGGAAGAATAAGTGTGCGTGTGTGCGTGCAGTACATATATATTTACAGTATGTTTTTAGCATTTATTTTATTACAGTGGATTTAAGGTTTGTCTCCAAATAATGCCCATGAGTTATGTCAAACTGTTGGCTTTTTTCCCTGGCATTACTCTGTAACTGAGAGTGGGCATTCACTGTAGTTCACTATTTATTTGGTTCTTTAGATGGAGGAATTGAAATATCAACTATTTCTCCTTATCCTTATGACTTAACATTTCCTTGGGCTGTTGGAGGCCAAAAATAGATATAAATGATATTGAAAGCAGGCACAGTGATTTTCTACCAGTTTTTGCTGCATAAAGAGAGCAAGATACACACAAGTTCCATCACTTGCTCTTCATAGAGAAGGTACATAGAGATGTTGCAAAACCTGTCTCCATTTTCTATCCTAATAATTAAGGTTTTTATAATATCTAGGGCCTGTCTCTAAACTCTGTAATTTCAGTTTTGCCAAACATAGACAGTGGCATTTAAAATAGTGATCCTTCTAAATTTTTTTCAACTGGATTTTGGAGGAAGCTAAAACATTTCAGTAACATGGGTTTATTGTTATTGTCATCTTATGGGCTCAGTTTGCAAGTGATCAAATGACATGCAGAATTCTGATTTATTTTTGGTTCCTAAAATTAAGGTAGCCTGAGTATTGAGTATTGTTTCACATTTTTTTTTTTTTTTTTATATCCAGGTTTACTTTGCAAAAGGCTTAATGGTGGAGTGCTAGCATCTTCACTAGGGTAAAGGAGAACAAGAAGAAATTTCTGGAACAGAAAATAGTACTTAAAACTTACTGAACACTTTCTAGTTTTATTAGTTATGGCCTTAATAATTAGTCTTTTGGCTTAAATGTCCATTGGTTTTACTTTGAAGCAATTGAACAATGCTAGAATTAAGACTCTGATATTTGTGTTGGCAATATATGTTAACCATATTTTAAAAGTACCAGTTTTGTTTTGTACAGGAAAGATGAAATTCAAAAGAGGACAGTGTATTTCTTTTGAGGTTTTTTCATAAATGCTTAACCATAATACATGATGTTTTTTCTCTATCATATTTTCTTACCATTTGGTGGCCATTAATTTAACTTTAGGCTTTTTGGTATATGCTAATGTAGTTAGTCTGAGCTTCCAGGAAGATACAGAGACATTTCAGTTTCATTAGGTGAATGAGGACATTTTAAGAAGTTGAAAGAGAATTTGTTTTCAAGTTGAGAATAAATTCTCTTTTAAAATTCATCTGATTATTAAATAGCTTAAAGTTTATTTTTAAAAGCTGAGAAATTTTTATGAATCTTTGAGTAGAGAGTTCCTAAAAGTGTAACTCAGATATCAACAGGCTTTGTTTTTATTTTCAATTTTGCAGCACAACATTTAGTTTGTATAAAGAAATATCCATATCAACTTTTTTTTATTTTGTTTTGTTTTTACCTGATTTAAGTGTCCCCTGAGTGACATCTCTTAAATTTTAGGGGGTAGGGGCTAGAACCACTTACCTGGCTTCTATTTTGTCCATTGCTTGCTCATTCCTGTTGTCAAAACGGTTCCCCCAAAATTGGTGTGACATGCTCACGCATAAAATGTTAAAATGAATACATCCTTGTATTTGCATTTGTTTTCAACATTACCAAGGGGCTATGGGAAGTTAAAATAACAAAATTAGAAAAAAAATGTTAAAAAGCAAAACAACAACAACAACAACAACAACAAAAAAAACCCCAAACTAAAATATGATGCGAATATTTCCATGAATTTTTAAAGTGTCCTCATATATAGTTAATATTCAGAACTATTTGGACATTCACTTTAATTGAAAAATTTGGGGAACTCCAATTGTGAGTCATTGATCAGAAACAATTGTCTAGGAAATAATGGGATACAGTAATATAAGACTGGATGTCCTTAGCAAGACCTACAACATTATAAATGCCAAGTAACTTCACCTATTTGTATTTCTGTGACTTTTTGGCATAGATGTTAATGAATGGCACTAAAGATTATTTTTCACCTTGTCCCTAGACTACTGCAAATAATGTTCTAATTGGTGAAATTTTTTGGCTAATTTATGATGGCCAATAGTCTTATCAGAATCCATTAGCAAGGCAAAGGCACATATATAGATTCTGAAATTCACAGAGTGGTGAGATGATGTCCCTATTGTTCATTTAGACATGAAAGCATGGCAATTTAGAAGGATGACAAATGTCTCAACAGATGAGAATTAAATAAGGAAATTCCCAACTGAAGACCTGTGTTTGAGAATTATAGTGTCATTTATTTAAATACTCAGATTTGCCATATCTGAGGAAAAAAAAATATGTAAATTAGAATTTCAGAGAGAAAAATTAAATTGCACAGTAGCAGTCAGCCTGTCAGAAAGTGAGATTTAAAAAATTCCTATTGCATAGATCTGTCCAGAAACAAAATATAAGAAAAAGTTCTCCAGTAAAATCTATAAAAACTGCAGTTAAACTGTAAATCTAATCAGAATCGATTGAATAAAAATTTTAAATTTATATGTGTTTTAAAAGAACCTGTTTTCTATTTTTTTAAGTGCCATACTAGGTTCCAGCTTTTATTTTGAATCAGCTTCCTCAGCACTTTTGCAGAAAAAAAGACATTTGTTAGCATATGAAAATGTAATTCTGGTTATTTTCCACACAAATGCAATTGACAAACAGGTTCCAAATATTAAAATTGGATATTAATGAGTTTTAGATATAGAGCATTATTTTAACATAGTATGAGTTGCTTTATCATTGTATATTATTACTTTTTTCATAATAACTCGAAGTTTATTTCATGGGGATACACAAGTATCGAAAGCACATCTTTTATCTTTCTATATATTTTATAAGGTGTTGGGGATGATAACAGATTTTCTATTTATTAGAATTCAAGACAATCATTAATATAGACTGACTATGTCTGTGCACATTCAACAACAAAATTATTTTTATTTAAACAATTTAATGTAATCTATGTAACATATAAATGCTTTCAAGGGCAAGAAAATAATTCATCAGTGAATTGTTTTTTGGACCTAGTCAATTGGTTCTTGGTTTCAGTGGAATTCGTGGTACATAGGAGGAAAATTTTATATGCCTAAGTGTAAGGGCTGATTTAAGATGGAAACAATGGCATTTTCATAAGAAGAATCCCTGGTGGGTTTACTGTATATGCAATTCACGTTCAGCTTTGAGCAATAAAGAAACAAAGATATACTAGCAGTTGAGAAGAAATTTTTTTTCTGCTTTCACATTATTGAATCATTCACTTTTGATTTTGTTGGCTAAGACACATTTCTTATATTATTGTTAATTTTTAAAAAAATTTTTTACAAAAATTTAATGTAAAACGCAGAGGCAAATTTAACTAAAAGCTAACGAAACTTAAACATAAGGAATACTTTTTTACATAGACCTGATCCAAAACCCTGGAAGGGAACCCAAATAATATCTTCACATGTTCTTCACACTTTAAACTTGAAAAAAAAAATATCAGTTTTAATAGCAATGCATTAAGATTGTTGTCTTTTTTGTGCTTCAGCTGCTACTCTGTAACATGTTTGTTTTGCCTGACATTAGGGCGGTTACTAGCATTTTGAGGAGTGTCTTGAAAAGCTAAGTTCAGATAGGTTTAGTTTGAGTTTAATGGAATATATTTCTATAGTTTTGCAGTAATGTCACTGCTTAATGTCATTATTCCTAGTTGCCCTGGTGTAATTTTGTCTCCTAGTAACACTTCTGACAACTACTACTTGGAAGTGTATGCAGGTAGAGGTGGAGAAACAAGATTTGCAATGTGTGTGGCCAGAAGCTAGTACAGAATATCCTCTTTAATTATGAAGCACACTTATGAAGGAAACTTGAGAGTGGTTGACAAAAATCCAAAAATTTCATATGACATTGCCAACAAAATTTGTAAAGCGGAAGCTACTTTTCCTAAATCATCTATAATAGTCATCCTATAATAAAATAACCAATATATTCTGTGTTGGAGTTGCATGTGAGGGTCTCCATGGCCTAGGCACTGGGCACTTAGTGATTCCTTGTTAAGTTTAGTGACACTGTGTTGGTTCTTTGAAGACATAGGTGAGCTCTTGAGTTCTTGGGAGAAGCACCTGGGTACGCTATTGCTCTTTAGCTGGGGTGGGTGTCCCTGGGCAATCTTGTTGGCACCTCGGCTGTGACCCTGATGGGTCCACTGGGGCATACTGGATCTCCTCAGTTTGAATGGGTGACTCTGGGAGGGGTGTCACTTTCCTCTTTCCTACAGGTAGAGGCTCCTCCTGGATCCTTGTTTCTCCTTGTTGGGAATAGGTTGGTGGTGATTGGAAATTTTCTTTCTTATACTATTTGTGTATCCTGGGTTTCTACACTCTCAGGGGGTTTCACATATGTCTCTTCCCAGATCAACGCAGTCATGTGGGCTGCACACATACCTCCCACCCTTACGTGTGTTTCCACATGTGGCAGTGTAATTCCCCCTGTGGGTTGGGCCACTGGGTCACAGGTCTGTGCTTACTCACCTCTTTCCCCAGGCTGCACTGGTGACCCTTCTTGTATCAGTGCGGGTGCATGGTTGGCTGGGCTGCCTGCATTATGGTCATGGCTGCTGCTGTGGTAGTGAGCCAAGTTTGTGGTGAAAGTGGCTATGGTGGACCATCTGCACAGAAGCAGTGTCTGTGGCAGAGACAGAGGCTGCCTGCAGCAGCTTCTGAGGTCCCTGGTTAGAGTCCTGCCATCTGCCAGCTAGTGGGAGGCCCATATCTGTTCCTGAGGTCTCTAGGCACACTCCTGCTTTCTCTGTAATATTTAAATTTGTGGATCAAGAGGTATACTTGAAAGCAAAGAAGTAAACATTTCAAATGTTGACATCAGAAGTATACTATATTAATATATTAGGGTATATTTGAAAATCTATTTACTGTAACTTCCTGACTTTTTTGGCTTATGGTTGAAATAGGCTTTCATTGCAATAACTGTAGCACTTGACAAATACAGCACTCAGAGGTAATTTCAGTTAATTTAAATTTTGTGTTTGGGAAACCCTAACTACCTATCCCAGCTTTATGTTTAATCTGGAGAAAAACTAAAATTGACCCAGTTTTTTTCTTTTTCCCCAGCTCACCAGTATACCCAGTACCTAATAATTGTTTTATAAGTCATTTCCAGTGTGGTCTTACCAGAAATAAAATACATTTTTTCTAGTTATGTTTTAAAAATAATTTTAATGGCCTCATTATCCTACATACTGTATACAACTTATCAAACCTGTCTTATAAATCAGTGTACTCTTCATCAACACCAGCAAAGTTTGGATAAACATGAGCTTTATGAATCTTAAATGATAATTACCACAATATAATGAATTGCATAAATCATTTATAATGAAGAGAAATAAACAAGTACTCTGAGATGAGCACATTAATAACTTAGGTTTTTCGAAAGCAATGAGTAATTTAATTTATATGGTATGTCCGCAGACAGTAACAACTTGAATATTATTTGTGAAATAATTAGCAGTTAATCTAAAGCGATATGACTTATCTACTAGCAATACTTTAAACTGAAAAATAAAGATTAATTTTATCTCTGGAATTTATTCTGATAATATTCCATGGCTTGATAGTCACTATAAAGAGAAAAATGAAGGTTGATTTAAGTTCATTCTGACAAAGCTAGAATTTATTTTGCATTATGAATTAGCATGCTTTGCAATTCCAAAATTTGTGATATGCTATAATTTTCAGTGATCCACTACTCACCCAAGTGCTAATTAGATTCATATATATATATATATGTATGTATAATATATATTTATTTATAAGGGAAGATGGGGAGATCATAACTTCTATCTTTTTTTTTTTTTTTTTTTTTTTTCATAACTTCTATCTTTAACATTATAATTTGAGTCATGAAAAATACATTATTCATTCCTGAGATTTACTTTCATTGGTTAAAAGGATATTCACCCAGTAACAAAATCTCAAATATAACTAGTTATATAATTATAATTTTTACCCAAGTAACAGGCCTAATCTAAGCTGATATATTTTATATAAGCATTTAGTTTCTCTTGACTTTACCTTACCATCATCTTCTTGTCCATTTGAGTTTGAAAACAGCATTTTTTGCAATCCATTATGCTTCCACATAATTCTTTCATTGAAAGATAAATAATATATTGTAGCAGAACTGTCTCAAATTTGAAATCTACACATTTACTCACCTGTTGGTTCATTCAACAACTATACCACATTCTGTGCTAGGACTGGGGTATTAAAATAACCAAGGTATAACCTTAATCCTAATGAGACAATAGCTGATAATTAAAAAAGGATTATATTAGCAAATAATCACAATGTAATGTAAATGTTATTTATTATATGATTTATACCTATGGCTTGGTATTAAAGAAAGACTTTAATGGCTACTACTGGCTAGGCTACTGAGATTTTATTCTCTGAGGAGTTAACCAATTAAACAAATTGAAAATTATGAAAACCAGAGGTATAAATGGAACCTAGAGCCATTTTATAAGTTGAAGGTGCCATGTCTCATTGCAACAGTTACACATATGGAAAGCCAACAGCAAAACAACAGCAAACTTTTGAAACTTCATGGCCTTCAGAAATAAGTCTCAATTGTATGGTAGTGTTGCTGGAAGGCAATACCTCAGAAAGAACAACTCGTATATAGACATCAATATCAGAAAGTCAACCATGATTGCCAATAAAATAAAATGCTGTTCATGACTTATTTTTGTAAGCCAACCTACTTTTCGAGGTAAACCAGTTAGCTCTAGAGAACTGGGATGGAATAGACACATTTTAATATTTGGAGTTTTGTGAGGATACGTCTTGCTATACCAACGTTCTCCATAAATGCTTCTTTCACAGAATACGTTTCTGGCATCAGATTATTGACTGCATTTTATTCAAGCTAAAAGGCATAAAAGGCATAATATTTATTTTTTTTTATTCTTTTCATATACAATAATGCACCTGTTTGAAAATATAGTTGCCTTTATTGATGAGCAGCATTTTTTTTTAACCTTTCCATGTGAAGAGCTCAAGGGAAACTTCTCTCTGACCACTCTTCCTCAATATTAATGTATATCACTCTAAACTGATAAAAGTAGTATTATTCAGTAAATATATGCAGTAAGAATTGTGGTATGATAAAAGATACATATTTGGTCTTTGTCACTGGTTCCTGGCTCAAAGCTCTTAAAACCCTTGGAAAATCCTTAGTGATAGGGGTGTCTTTTGTTATTTGTAATAAGCTTCTTTGGACCGAATCTGCATTTATGCTAATGAAATGACTCTTGGTGCATTCCCAGGCAGCTTTAGGATGGGGGATGGTGGCCAGAGGAACCAAGCGTTTGATTAGAGGGTTAGAACATTCAACACCACCCCTCCACCACTTCAATTACACCTTTCAGTGAGGAGGGATGGGTTGGAGATTGAGTTTAATCACCAATGGCCAGAGCTTTAATTAATCATGCCCACACAATGAAGCTTCAATAAAAACTCTAAAGCAGTGAGATTAAGGAAGCTCCTGAGTTGGTGGCTACATCTACGTGCTAGGAGGGCAGTGTGCCCCAACTCCATGAAGACAGAGTTACCCTACCAGACCTCACCCTATGTACCTCTTCATCTGCTTATTCTTTGTAATATTTATAATAAATAATAAATAAATAATAAACTGTAATAGTAAGGATAGCGTTTTCTACAGTTCTGTGAATTATTATAGCAAATTATCAAATCTGATGGGAGGTCATGGGAACCCTAGAATTTTTACCCAGCAGATGTGCAAAGCCTGGGGATCCCTTTGTGGCTGGTGTCTGAGGTGGGAGCAGTCTTGTGTGACTGAGCCCCAACCTATGTTTGCACTAACTCTAGGTAGTTCACATCAGAATTGACATGAACTGTATACACTCAAATAGTGTCAGAAAATTGGAAGATTATTTGGAAAACTATAGAGGAATGTACAAGAGAGCAGGGATTAAGTAACAGACCGATAGGTAGGATGACTTGATTTAGAGCAATAAAGACGCTTAATAAGGGCAGCACTTATTTGGAAAAATAATTATATTAACAGAATCAGAAATATTGATTTCATGTGGTTCACTGGGCTCAATTTGGAAGGGTATGTGAGAAAAAATGAAACAAAGATGACAGTTTTATCCCTACATGTGGTAGAGAAGAAAAGCAAACCATTTAGTGTGCAGTTCAAGGTTTGCAAAATTCAGCAGCGTCTACATTAAAGAGCAGGATGGAACTGAAACATCAGTGGAAGCAGATCTGGGGACTCACTGCTGCTGGAAAACAGATGGTAGAGAGGGATTTTTCTTGCAATTGAAGTCCTAGGAAATTCAAAATAGAGAAAAGCAAAGTTTTAGGGGAGAAGGAGCACAAAACTCTAGGCATGGAGGCTTTTGAGGACACAGATTTTGGAAGTCTCAACAACAGCTGTCAATCAGAAATATTTAAATGATATTTCAAGCTGAGGCAAACCTGCAGACAAGCAACAATTCCAACTGAGGGAAGGAATTCACCAACCCTTAGAATTCCTGGACCAGAAGGACAGCAAGTCATTATGCTGAAATGTGATCTAAGCCTTAGGTTTCTGGTGAGGTTGAAGAGTTGCCGAGCTAGTTAAAACACTGAGGATAAAGGGTGATTCAAGGATAAAACTTAAGGTTCTGGTATTAATGGTCAGTAGATACTATGTTGGAACAAGTCTTTATCCAATTCAACATTATGGCACAAGAAATAGGGAAGTAAAGGGAGACATAACTACAAGAGATTTTAAATATGCAGATTGGTCGCCAAGAAAAAGAAGGAATCGTGAAAGAGCAGTCACTATGAAAAATTCCCAAGTTTTTAAGAAGACTGGACTGTATAAGATGCCATTTTGAGAGTGAAAATGTTTGTTTTGATAAATGCCCATAATATTGTAGTCAATATAATACAAGTCTCTTAGAGATTTCTATCTACATACTTCTCTAGAAAAAATACACAGAAAAATAACAAACACATAAAAACAACAATTAAATTTCAGTTAAAGTCTAAATAAAATAGAAAAAAGGAATCTGAACTCCAAACAAATGTTAAGATACATCTTCCCAGGAGTAATTAGGCAAAGAAAAATAAAGGAAAGTATTTTTTAGAAGGAAATTTCTTCAAGAGACTACAGGTAATTTAAGTTACCTCCATTGGTAAGGTATTCCCTTAACTATGACATTTGGTATTTTCATATGATTTGTTCTCAGATGAATTGGTAGAAGTGGCGAGATAGGACTCCAGAGAATCCTCTTATCTAATAGTCTACATATATCACACCTTTTACTTAGAATAGATTAACTATAGCATTCAGGGTAGCATGAGAAGGACATAACAAAGGGGAAGGGAAAGAAGTTGACAGGAAGGGAGAAAGACAATGTTTGAAATTTTCTAATCAGCCATCTGGACCTCCACTCCAAAATCTTTGATTGAACCTGCACCCATTTTTGATTTTGTGATTATTTGTGCAATTAAGCAAAAGTGGGAATACATTGCTCAATTACTCATGTTGAATAATGTTAATATTTGAAAAGCAAGAGGGCACTGGGTGTTTCAGCAAATCTTTGAAAACTGGTATCTTGCGTCATTTTTATGTGTGCATTGTAACCAAAAGATGAGTAAGATAAACTGCACTAAGTTATTGACAAATCAGTTGAAATAAGCCTGCCCAAGTTCCACTATGAATTCTCTTATTTTGATTTTTCACTCTATAGGCAAGTTTTTTCTAAGCATAAGAAATGACTTCAGTAATAATGATAATATTATGTATATGCATATTTAATAATATTTATAAATGCAATCCTGCATGAAAAATATTTTTCTTACAAAAGCCTATTTATATATAATTCAATATAACCAAAACTGTGTAAAAATTTCCCTTTACCAGATGAGAAGTTGAGACAGCATGGAAATTTGGATAATTAATGGAAATTCATACTAAAGACTCTATACAAGTCGCCTGACTTTCAGTCCCAATTTCTTCCACTGAATAGTTAATTTGACCTATATAAATTGAATGTATACCAGGCAACCTTCTTTATATACTTTGGACATAGTATACAAGATGCATCGTTTACTTCCTACTTTAACTTTATTGCTCAAACTGAAGCCTCCTGTCTGTTTTTCACATATATATCTGGCTAGCAGCTGCCAGCACTCAGCACCCAGCAACCAGCAACCAGGGTGAGGCATCTGTGAAAACCAACAGAAAATGCAAACATGAAGTTGTTTTATCCACACCTCCCATTCTGTAGGTCATTTCTTATTTTCTCTGTAATATTTTGAAACATACTTGACATTTTTTGACATTTAAATAGTAAGATTTTATTTTATTATAGCTCCTTTCTTTCACATAGTATCATATTTCTATTCCAGTCTAGGAATAGAATAGATGAAATAGACTTAAATTGAAGAGGGAAATTGCAGATGAAGGGAACACACCTCCACCACCATCACCGCCACACACACAAAATAAGACCCTTTCATTTGTAGGCTCACTATAAAATTAAAATAAAGTGAATGTTCTTTTCTGAATTGGTTATGCAGTAGAAGTTTTATAAGAGGTGATGTTTTATTTTTTGAGTTTCAGGATTCTAGGAATTTTTATTCAAATAGTTTTCATAGTAAAATAACATGTAGTCTTAGGTTAACAGGGTTAGCATTTAGCTTATGAGACAGTCTTAAAGAATTCCTTAAACAATACAATTTCAAGTTAGCCTAGCAATGCACAAAAATGCAATTCTTATTAGGATGTTGAGAGAAGCAAAGAATCATGTTATTTTATGTTCAGCTTTCTACTATACTAAATTATTCTACTAACTGGTAGTCTTTTCCCTGGAAGGTTTTTGAAAATATTATATTAGAAGAAGTATCGTTTTGGTTTCTTTCCTCATGCATGCCTAGCAAAAGAAAAAGTCTGTCTACATTCAATGGAGATGAGCATATGGTCTCCTGTCAGTTTCAGATCGATTCTCCTTGAATTGCTCACAAAAAAAAAAAAAAACAATTAGCAAAAAACATCAACTCTATTCATGAGTTTTTTTTTTAACCTCTTTAAAATACATAGTGTAAGTTCTTGTGGGATTCATTCAATCAAATTTTACACACATTTTTATTTACATATTCAAGATTAAAAAGAATTTTTCAGCAGAAAATAAGTCAGGAGAAAGCACTTTCTACACCTGAATAAATTGATTCATTAATTCAAACATTTATTAACTCCTATTATGTGCCAAAAACGATGAACATGATTGATACATTCCTTGTTCTCCTGAATACAGTAATTGACACAAACTAACACAATGAACTTCCAAAGTGCATTAATTCAACAATGAAATCTCATGAATTTAGCCTCTAAAATTTAAAGAATAAAATGTTGATTAAGTGACCTGTAAGTTTGTTAAGGTTAATTTTTAAATATGTAAACCTATTGGACAGTAAGTTTTAAAAATACAAACTGGCACGCATATTTTACAATTTTGTCCAAGTACACGTGTTAATTTTTTTTCTAAGTCATTTCATGCATTCCTTTAGACTGTTTTTATTGGTTATGAATATTCATGAGATACAGAGCTGATTGTCACCCCTCATATCCAAGATGTGAAGGCCAGATGTGTACTGGCAGCATGCCCATTACCACAAATTGTGTTTGTACCCCATGTCCCCCACCCAATTATTGCCAACCTCCCTCTCCCTCCCTTTTCCCACCCCCACTCTACTTTGTATCCAAGGTATGTTCTCTCTCTCTGTAAGTCCAATGCACCACTGTGGTCTTTCTTTCCTTACTTCTTTCTGTCTTACTTAGCTCCCAGTTATGAGAGAGTACATATGACATTTATCCCTTTGTGCTTTGCTTATTTCACTCAACATAAGTTTCTCCAGGCTCATCCATGTTGTTGCAAATGGGAGAATTTCATTCTTTTTTATGGCAGAGTAGTATTCAATGGTGTATATATACCACAGTTTCCTTACCCAATCATCCATTGGTGGACTTTAGTTTGGTTCCATGTCTTGGCTATTGTAAACAGAGCTGCGATGAACATGGGAGTGCAGGTATCCCTTGACATGAGGATTTCCATTACTGGAGGTACTAGCCAGAGCAATCAGACAAGAGAAAGAAATAAAGGGAATACAGATTGGAAAAGAAGAAGTCAAACTATCTCTATTTGCAGATGACATGATACTATATAAAGAAAAACCTAAAGACTCTATCAAAAACCTCCTTGAGCTGTTTAATAACTTCAGAAACATTGCAGGATACAAAATAAATGCCCCCAGTCAGTTGCATTCATATACTCAAATAATGAACTAACGGAAAGAGAAATAAAGAAAGTAAGCCCATTTACAATTGTCACGAAAAAAAGAAAATACCTAGAAATCAATTTAACCAAGGAGGTGAAAGATCTCTACAATGAGAACTACAAACCACTTCTGAAAGAAATCAAGGAAGACACAAAAAGATGGAAAGATATTCCATGCTCTTGGATTGGAAGAATCAACATTGTGAAAATGTCTCTACTACCCAAAGCAATGTACAGATTCAATGCAATCCCCATCAAAATACCAATGACATTCTTCACAGAAATGGGAAAAAAAGTCTTAACTTTCATATGGAATAACAAAAGACCCCAAATAGCCAAAACAATCATGAGCCAAAAAAAAAAAAAAAAAAAGGGCTTTTGGTTTTTAAAAATTGCTTATAAAGATTATTCTTACCAAGAGAAAATATAAAAATTATTATGTTTTTTCTTCTAATATTTTTATTATTTCATTTTTTAATAATATTTAAAAATATTGAACCATATGCAATTTATTTAATATCTTTATGATGGTCAATTTTATGTGTCAACTTGACTGGGCAATGAGGTGCCCAGATATTTGGTCAGACATTATTCTGGGGGTTTCTAGGAAGGTCTCTCTCTCTCTCTCTTTTTATATATAGAGATCTCTCTCTCTCTCTCTCTCTCTCTCTCTCTCTCTCTGTCTCTCTGTCTCTGTCTCTCTCTCTCTCTCTCTCTCTCTCTCTCTCTCTATATATATATATATATATATATCTATCTCTATCTCTGTCTCTCTGTTGTTTCTCTGGAGAACTCTGACTAATATGAGGGGACTCCAAAAGATTCTTAGAAAAATAAAATTAAAAGGTAAGAATAAAAAATATAAATTTATTTTTCAACATAAGCTCCATCAATTTCATGATACTTTTATAAGCAATTATACCAAATACTTAGTACATCCCTAGAAAACTGAGGGTCCTTGAAATTTGACCATGTCATTGCAGTCTTTTTTTTATTATTAATTGAAGAAAAATGGGTGCCCTGTAGAGATTTTTTTTTTAAGATCAGGAAGCAAAAAGATGTCAGATGGAGCCAAATCAGGATTATAAGGTGGGTGCCTAATGATTTCCCATCAAAACTCTCACAAAATTGCTGTTGTTTAATGAGAAGAATGAGCAGGAGCATTGTCGTGGTGGAGAAGGACTTTGGTAAACATTTCCTGTGCTTTTTCTGGTAAAACTTTGCCTAACTTTCTCCAAATGCTGTCATAATAAGCAGATGTTATCATTCTTTGGCCCTCCAGAAAGTCAACAAGCAAAATGCCTTGAGCATCCCAAAAATCTGTTACTGTAACCCTTGCTTTTGAGCAGTCCACTTTTGCTCTGACTGCACCACTTCCACCTCTTGGTAGCCATGGCTTTGATTGTGCTTTTTTTTCATGATTGTACTAGTAAAACCATGTTTCATCTCTTGTTACATTTCTTGGAAGAAATGCTTCAGAATCATTATCCTACTTGTTTAAAATTTCCATTGATAGCTCTGCTCTTGTCTTCAGCTGATCTGAGTGCAACAGTTTTGGCACCCATTGAACAGAAATTTTGCTCAACTCTAATTTTTCAGTCAGAATTGTCTAAGCTGAACTAAGTGGCAGATCTATGGTGTTGACTATTGTTCTCTGTTGTTAATCTGTTTAATTAAGCATGAAAAAATTACCTTTTTCTCACAAATTGATGTGGATTGTCTGCCTCCATGTGCTTATCTTCAACATCATCTCATCCCTTCTTAAAATGAATTAACCATTTGTAAACTGCTGATTTCTTTGGGGACATTGTCCCCATAAACTTTTTGTGAGGCATCAATGTTTTCACAATTCTTTCACCCAAGATGCACCTTAAATTTGATGTTTGTTCTGGTTGCAATTTTAGCAGAATCATGTTGCTCTGATAAGGGCTCTTTTCAACTGATATTTTATCCTTCTTAGTGCCTCAACTTAGATCCTGTTCAGATAGGTTATAACAATTTATTACAAGTTTATTTTGGTGCAAAAATTTTTCAAATCCATGCTTAGTTTTTCATAATACAGATTTTCCATGAACTATTTGAAGATCCCAGCCTGAGGCCCGTGCCAGATGTAGCTGTCCCAGAATCGTAAGCCAAATAAACCTCTGTTCTTTATAAAACACCCGGTCTCAGGTGTCCTGTTATAGCACACAAAATCGACTAATACAGCATTCTAAAATAAATTATTTATTATGTTAATTTAAGAATAATGGAATTATTCTCATATTAATTTATATTTTCTGAATCCCAATTAGATTTTCAAAATCTATTCAGAAATAATCAGAACTTGTTAATATTTGTAAGACTATTTTAAGTTTTTCTGGAAGGGCAGATCTAATTATAATAAAGAATAATCGGGAAAAAATACAATCATGAAACAGATCTTAAGTTACCAGATATTAAACTATATGAAATTATAGTAAATTAAAATTCTGGCAGTGAAACCATATTTGACAGATATAGAAATGAAATTTGGAAGCAAAAGTAAAATCACACAAGCTGTTTTATATCATTACACTGCAAGTAAATGATAATCAAATAAAGATAATTTAAAAATAATATTGACTAAAATATGAAAAAATAATGATTTCTCTATCTCAGATTTATATCAAAATAAATTACAGATAGCCAAATCATTTCATTATAAAATATAAGTCCACATGCAGTACAAAAAGATATAGCATGTTACATGATCATGATACTAGGTAATTTTTTTATGATTTAAAGCATCATATAAACAATAAGAAAAATATAAATAAATAAGTAGATAATTAAAAATTCTTTCAGCTGACGAATTAATCATTATATTTAAATAATTTAAAAATATGCATAGGTTAATAGCAATCAATTCAACAAGAATGTCTAAAAATATTAGAAATATTTCTTTTTAAAGAAATGGCAATTAAAACAGTTAAATACAAATTAATTTCTTTTCTTCTGGTCATATTTCCAAAGGGTAAGAACAATGATAACATTCAGCAATGATAAGGGTGCTGAACATATCATGCTAATACCCAATACTAGCCCAGTCCTGGAACTATGTATATTTACCTATTAAAAATAAAGAAAACAAAGTTAAATTCTAAGGTTGGCATAACAAAGAAAATTTCAACAAAAACAATGATAGGGAGAGGTTGGTGGATCATGCAAATATGACTCTGTCCCTGTTAATGGAGTCTCTCCCTGATCAATCTTTCCAAATTTATTTAAGGTGATACCAGTAGGAGTCTGCTCTCACACAATAATATATGACCTTTTTTTTTTTTTTTTAGCCTTTTGCACTTGGTAAATCGAGGCAAAGCCATTCAGCCATATTAAACAATTAGGGAACAAAAGGAAAAGTTTAATCCAAAGCGTATCCCACATCTAACATATTTCACATTAATTTGTCATGGCCCAATTGGTGCCTTACTTACACTCAGATACCCCCAATCATTATTAGTATGTATCATAGTTCTAGTATTTGTTAGTTTTCCCAACCTTTATTTCCACCTGTATATTTTCTCAGCTGATATCACAATTCAAGATAATACTAGTTTTTTATGAAAGCTTATTTAATGGATTAGGAAATATTCATTGATAACTATGAGTGAGTGCTATTTTTGCATTTTGAAGAATAAAAATATAAAAAAGATACTTTCCTTGTTTGCCAGTATATTACAATATAGTTAATATATAAGGCAGATGCATGTATCATATATAATTAATGCTACGAGGAGTGTTCATACAAATTTATATGGTAGCATAGATGCTGGAGAGCTCGTTTTGACATTCAATCATGAGTAACACTTAATTTGCTTATGATCACTCTTGTTAAAGGCAATTAAATACAATTATACATTAATTTAATAAGCATAGAGTATGAAAAACCATAAAGTTATAGAAGATCAACCAACAACGGCTTGAGAAAAAGAAAACATTGACCGTGTTTGACAAATCAGAGGTAATCCGAATTTTTTGGATTTAATATAGCACAATGAATGAAAATAGTAATTATTGTTAGGGATGTTTAAGCTGATAGTGTCCTTGAAATCCATGATCATTAATTTTTCCTTTACTTTTAGTATTATGGGAGATGTTGGTGGAGGTAAAATGCATATTTAGTGCTGTGTTGTCTGTAATAGTAAATTGAATTTGGTAGAATGGGTTAGATAGCAGTGTTACTCACGACAAGCGGCATACATAATAAAAGACTCTGAAGAAGAAAAATGGAATTTTTGATCCCAATTATTAAAGACAAGCCAAAAAAAGAGATGTAGACTAGAGCTAAGCCAAAGCAGATAATTGCCATCAAAATGACAAACTAAGAGATTGCACTAAAATATGATGGGTATTTCATAGCCTGTGAATGATATAGGAACTCATTGAAAGCCGAGTTACACTTCTGATTACTGTAAGGTGAATTTGTGGAAGATATGGCTGGCATCCCTTCTTGGTCCCTTTGCATCTCATGCGCACATCCCTAGATACTGTGATTATTTTTGACTGATAACAAATCAGGCCATTGACTGATAGACAAGGGGGATTAGAGCCTCGCTCTTAACTCTTGTTTCAAGTTGGAACAAACTCCGAGGTGCAATTTATTTGCAGACCTTTTCTGTGGAATCAGATAGCAGCTTTCCTCCAGCTGAGACCATATGCTTTAGCTTTCCTTCCTGTGCACTATCCTCTTTGCCTCACTCCACTTATTCTGAGAGAACTGCCCCCGCCCCCCAAAATCACCTAAGAAGACTCTTCATCTCAGGATTTGATTTCCATGACTCCACTGATTTCTGAATTTCTCAAGCCATGCCTGAAATCATTTGAGCAATATGTTAATGACAGTATACATATTTTTTTCTAATTGCTTTCCTTTGCAGAATGATTGCACCAGCATGGCAACATGAAAATACTGCAACGAAAAACTCAAGGAGATTCTTAAAATCAGCCATAGGAATAATGAGAGGTGTTCTATAAATGGACAATGGCCAGACCCACATAAAAATAGAACTCTGACCAACTACCTCTGTGGCCACCAGCCCAGGAAGTCAAATCACACCTTCTGCAGCCGTCACTGACAACTGTTAGATCTTGGTCAATGACTGCCAGATTCCCTAATTTTTATCCCAGCTTCCAAAATTAGGACCAACCAGAGAAAGGCACTATGCTCGTCAAGTCCATCACATAGGATGCACCGCTTCTAGTTATCCCCTTCCAGCTTCTCCATGCCAGCAAACTCCAATCAGAGCTAACCTACAGCCCTCCCTTTTTTTGACTATAAAGCTTTTTCTCCCCCTGCGTGCCTTTGAGCCTTTACCTATTCTCATTTGGTGGTCTTGTTTATCTTCCACAATGGCGACGGAAGCAAGGATGTCCATGAAATGGGTAATGTTAAAGTCAACAAGGAGGATTTAGTTATTCTTTATGCAACAGTTTTTTTGGGGGGAAAGGATGAAATAATTGCAATATCATGAGTAATTGAAAGATCTTACCACTTCTTTTGAGTATTTTAAAGATAAAAGTGTTCTATGTGGTAATACTGGTTAACCCAGAATTCTATTTAGTCCCAAATATAACTCTTTGAATGTGTAGTTGATGTTTCCCCTAATTCAAATACTCTAATATTTGTTTTTCAATGTATTCATTATAGACATTATAAGATTTGATCTTTTCTCTTCTAATTTTCCCCAACCTGAATGATTTTAGTGCAAACTGATAAGACTCCAATCCCGCTCCACCATCACTGTGTTATATTCTTCTTCTATGGAGTTCTGATACATATAAAGCATATTGGGTGCCAACTCACACTGGCTTTATTTAAAAATAGGAAAATATTTTATACAGACTTATTGTATTGGACAAGAAATGAAATTTTAGGATTTCTGTTTTTACCTATCTGAAAAAAAAATGTATGAAAATAAATTCTTAAGGAAACTGAAAAGTGCTTAATTTAAGAAGAAAATAATTTTTGCCTTTCAGAAGAAATTACTGATGATAATAAAAGGCAGCTGGTATCCCATGTGGATATGGCCTTGTTTGGGCACAGTTATGTTACCAGAGCTCTCTAAGGCTATATGAGAATGACCCATTTACTGAATAGATGCTCAGAGTTTCTAGCTGTGATTCTAATCAAGTTTGTTGTTGACTCCTGGGTTTGCATCTTCTTGACCATGGGGAGGGACCCCATGGAGGTGCCGTTTGCTTTCTTGAGCTTGTCTTCAGACATAATTGCTCCTTGTGATTTTTTCCTCTTTAATCAGGCACATGACTTATACTCTAATACACATATAAAATCTCTGTGGTCCAACTCTTAGCCCATTTGGGTGCTTTTGTGACAATCTGATAAGAATCCAAAATCATTGGGAAACTTTTTAGAAAATATTTCTTCACAATTGGGTCTCCTTTTAGGCATACATAAAGGTTATGAAACACTAAATGTAATGATTGAACTATTATGAATTTAAAGACAATTTATAACTTATAAAATTGCTTATTCTTCCTGAGTGTTTGCATTCAAAGACTACCACAACATGCAAACTCATTCTTCAGCAGAAATAGCAATTTGGTTTTTGAAAATGATTTGCCTGCTTTAAAGAGTATAAATAAATATATTTTATTTTTAAGGAAATTTTATTCCAAACTTTTCTTAATATTTTGATGGGCTTGCGAATGAGATTTCACAGGGTTAAACCTTTACTAAAGTATAGTTTTTTCAGAAATTTATGTGTACTGCTTTTGAAATAGGCAAAATGTTTCTTTGAGTTTAATATATGTGGCAACCAAGGAAAATGTGTACTGCGTTCACTGTTTTCAACTCCCTGTAGTACTTGGGAAGTTTTACCAGGGATTATGAAAAGTATTTAAGTTCCTGGATGATTTTCCTGTCATTTAGAAAAACGTTAAAATTACAGTTATTCAAATGTTATTTTAAAACTCATTCATTTAAATAGTTCTTCGTACCACAAATAAATTGTTCTGTGCAATGAAGCAACAACTTCAAACGCAATTCATATTTACTCTATTGACTCAGAATCGAGTTGATACACTATATTTTCTTGGCAAAGTGTTCACTTGAAATACTCCAATAAATGTGCTCCATTTTCATTTCCAAAAAGATTTAGAGATGTATTCACTGAATAATAAACATGTGTGCATCTATTATAAAACCACAAATCACTTAGTAAACTTCATCTGAAATAAATATATAATCTATTTGGATAAAATCTCTGAAATTAAATCTAGATCTCTGGCTCTGTGTACCCAAACTAAATAATTATTTTGTGATAAATTTTTCATTTTTAAAATAGCTGAAATTACATAGACAGAGAATTTATATCTTAACTGGCAATACCTAAAACAGGACAGAGTTTAAACCATTTTTCTCAGAAATTAGACTGCTATATATTTTACCCCAGTAAAATATATACATATAAAATATATACATATACCCCAGTAAAATATATACATACACACATATATATAGTTTAGTGAAAAGTTATATAGAACTTAAACTTTGAAATTCACTCCTTAATTACTGTATTATTTGACTCATCCTGATTCCAGTAAAAATTTTAAGGAAAACATCCAACTTTGGCAATTCCCCAACCCATATATCTATTCTTCACTGCCTCTTTAATAGTTTAAGATTTTATCTCCTTTACAGGTAATCAAGTCACCTCTAAGTCATATTCCTAGGACACTACACCCAAAGAAACTTTCTTCTAAGTTTTAATGGTAAACATTTTTATTACCCCCAAAATGTGTATCATTGCACGCTGAGAAGTGAGTTAAAGTCTGTTTATCTCCTCCTTATTCTTCTAACCGGGTTATTTTGTATACAAATATGAGAGTTACATTGTTATTTTTTTAAATATATTTTTGTAAAATCAGAACATATGGCACATATTAAGGACATTGCCTTCTCATTTAACATTATCATGGGCATCTTTCTTGGGTAATTCATATGGATGTATATATATGATAACTATAGTATATTTCCTGGTATGGGTTATCATAATTTGTTCAATATTTATCCATTCAAGTGTTTTCCAGAGTTGGACTATTGTAATTGACATTGTAGCACATATTCTTAAAATAAATACTTATATATTGTGTATCTTCAAGTCTTATTAAACATAGATATATATGTTTCATTGAACAGGCAAAACTCAAAGGTAATCTTAAAATCAATTTTATTTTTGTTTCCAAAGCTCTCTTTAAACTTTGCCTAGGAGATACTTACTGTCCAGTTACTGGATAAAAATTCTAGTAGCCTCTTAAATAACAGAAAGGCCGAAGTTAATTGAAATTAGAAACCATATCATTTCAGTAACTAAAATTGTCCCCATTATAATCAACTATAACTTTAATTATTTTCAGGGTAAATTAGCTTTCACGTTTGTTCTCCCTTGCTGTAATAAAATTGCAGTTTCTGATCCTCTTGTGTAAGGTTGCCAGATTAAATACAGGATATCCAGTTAAATTTTAATTTAAGATAAACAACTTTTTTTTAACATAACAATGTTCCATGCAATATATAGGGCACACTTATAATAAAAATATTTATTATCTGTAGTTTGCATTTAAATGGTCATCCTGTACTTTTATTTGCAGATTATTTATCTGATGTTTCTATTTTGGGAATGAGTACAACAAACGGGTAAAAAAGAAGGAAAGTCAATTATTTATTTGACTGATATTCTCACAATTAGATATCATGATGCTATGCACTGAATTGTGTCTCCCCAAAATTCCTATGTTGAAACCTTATCCCCGAACGTGACTGAATTTGGACATAGGACTTTGAGACAGTAAATGAGGTTAAATGAGAGTGGGGTACTAATCCGATAGTATTTGCGGCCTCTCTCTCTCTCTCTCTCTCTCTCTCTCTCTCTCTCTCTCAGTCTCTCTCCGTCTCTCTCCTCTCTCTCTTCTCTGCCTTTGGCACTGAGGAGAGACCATAGGATTTAGTGAATAGGCAGCCTGAGAAGGTGTCTTAAAGCAAGGAAGAAAGTACTCACCACGAATGAATTGGCAGCACTTTGATCTTGGATCTCCAGCTTCCAGAACTGTGAGAAAATAAATTTTGTTAAACCACCCAGTCTGTGGTATTCTGTTATGACAGCCCGAGCAAAGACACCTGCATTCTGGTTATAGCTGGTGTTTAAATCTACTCTTTCCGGATTATCCTGTCTGCAGTACACTTACAAGGCTCTACCCCCACTTCACCTCTTCTCCCTAGTCCTTGTGGAGAGCATTTCCTGCAAAATGACTCAGAGCCGACATTCCTCTTGGAATTCCTGTTCCATCTGGTTCCCAGGATTCCCAGGATTTTAAATCTTCATCTGGAAATCTTCATGTGGAAATCTGTCTCCCACCTCACATTTAAAGCATCCAAATTAATACTCTGATGTAATGGGGTTATTATAGCAAAGAATCTCCACCTCTCATCTGGGACAAGTGCACCTGTAAACTGTGTTTGTGATTGCTTTGCTTTTTGGAATTTCTGATATTTGCAGCCAAATGCTTTCCTAAGATATAGATGACTAATAAATAAGCTGTGGTTTATACCCAGTGAAATACTAAATAGTAGGAAAACTATTAAATAAAAGGTGCAAATATTGTTATGGATAAATATCAAAATCCAATATTGAGTGAATATGTTGCAAATGAATATTTTATTTATTCAGTTATGTCAACATGGGTATATTGAATCTATTATAATCCAAACTTTGTGTTCAGGGTTGGATGTTAAACAGGAACAGAACAAGCACATATCCTGGAGGGGTGGTGGAAAGTGATGATAGTCACCACCAAGGTGATGATAGTCAGGCAGATTCTGAAATTAAATAAGGAGGAATAATGGAAATACACGTGGGGAAGTGCATGCCATGCCTATCGAAGGTGAATGAGGGTGAGCATGTGGCCAGAGCGAGAGAGTGGTGGCTGTAATTCTGGAGAGGAAGATGGCGGTCAGGCCACCCCAGGCCATGATAATGTCCTGGTTATTGTTCTAAGACTCCATTCTAAGATGTAAGTGTTTAATCAGGAAAAGACACAATCCAGTTTCCATTTTAGAAGACTTATTTTGTCTGCTGAATAACAGAGTAATCAAAAGCAAAAGTGTCCTCAAGGAAATCAGCCAGGGGTCTGTGAAATCCAGAAGCCCTCGTCTGCAATCCAGGAATACAAAAAGTTCTGAAAATCAGAGGTATTGCTTTGTTTTGAGTTGATTTTGAAGCATAGCCTTATCTAAACTCATTTAGCTGCAAATCCTCACCACTGTGTAGTATGAATTTGCTTATGTCAGTGCAGAAAAGATAATGTGCTTGTTTACAGACCACACTTTGAATAGAATCATTGGTAGTTTTACCATACTAGCTTTTTAATGTTTCAATATTTTTAAAATTGTTATACAAATATACATTCCACAGATTTGAGGAAAAAATGTACACCTGATCATATAGTACAGGTGAGCGATGTGGTGCTTTGAACTAGGGTGGTGAAGGTGAGGATGGAGGTGCTAAAAGTGTGCATATATTTCGCAGATCAAGGCATCAGGATTTACTGATACAACAACGCAGTGTAATGTTGACCTCATCTTTATATTTGTGTGTGTGTGTGTGTGTGTGTGTGTGTGTGTGTGTGTATGTAGTTATATAGTCTTAATACAATAAAAGTGTTATTATGTCAGAAATGCATGCAGCTGTAGTTAGTATAAACACAAGTATGAGAATACTAGAAACCGGATTTAGGATAGTGTTTACCTCTGAGTAACAGGAAGGGGAGCATGATGAGAGAAAACATAGAGGGGCTTCAAAAATTTCTTATCACATTCAATTTCTTAAGCTGTGTTGTAGGTATCATTGAAATAGTTTTGTTTATGAATTATTTTATCTTTAAAAAGCCATCCAAATTGACAACTTAATAGCGTAACTCAGGTTAAAGATGTCTGACCACCAAAATTCATCTCTAATTTATCCCAAAATGGCATTCCAATAACAATGAATATACCTAAAAAACAGCACACACTCAAAGATTAAAAGAATGAGAGGAAAAAAAATGAGAATTTAAAAGATGGGAAGCAGTTAAATGAGCCATAACTAAGTAAAGAAAAGAAAGACATAATCCACCTGGACAGTGAGAAAGATACAGATAAAAGGTAATAGCATTTGAGATTTAAGAAGCCCAGGAAGGCTCAGAAATTGGAGTTAATGTGTTATCTGTTCAGCAGGGATAAGAGGAGTGGCTGAAGGAGGAGGAGCTGTTGAGATGACAGAAAACGAAGTGAGAAGCCCAGATCTCTTCCCTGTGCTGCAAATCTGCTACATACCCATTCTCTCCAAGGCACCAGACCAGAGGTGGTTCTGTCTGGAAAAGTGGCCTTGGAGAAGCTTCATACCTGGACATATGAGTCACAGTGAAAGCAGTGATGAGGCACTCATCACAAACAGGACATTAGGAAGTTCTGCAACTGTAGGGGACAGAGCCTACTCCAAAAATCTTTGGTTTGTCTTTTTTGCAACATCCAAAATATAGAACACATTTATTTCCCTAATAACATATACGGTATCACATCTAACAGTATAAATTGAACCATATGAAACTTGACATTTTTTGACTGACAGAAGAGGCAATTCAAGTTTTTCAATGTAATAGTCATTCAAATTTATAATTGCAAAGACAGTATAAAAAATATTTTAATAAAATGCTAAAGGAAAAAATAACTACTAGTTGTGTTGATGTTATTGTTACAGTGATGTAAAGATTAATTATGCATAGAGCCAAAAATCATAAATGGACATAGAAAAGAAGAAATTACTTACATTTATTTTGAATGGTAGGATTATGTTATTTTTTATATTTATATGTTTTCATAAATGCATTTTGAGTTGTGTGGTGGAATAGAAAATGAACTCATTGCTGTTGCTACCTCCAGCTGACTTTGTCTAGAGAAGATGACTGTGAATCAAATTCTGAGCACTTTGTAAGCCTATTTGATAATAGGAAATCTGGGTTCAGCTCTCACGATTGAAAGCATCATTCTCTCAATTTCTGCTTTCTTCTCTTTTCAACTAATAGCACCCAACACCTGTTTCCCACTATGATTAAGTCTTACACCTGTATAGTACATTTTGTACAGTTAATGAACCAACACTGATACATTATTCTTAACTAAAAAATATACTTAATTTACATTCCTTTAGTTTTTACCAAATGTCTTTTTGTCTAGCGTCTCTTTGTGGATAACACATTACATTTAGTTGATGAATTCTTCTTTGCCGTGAATGTTTCTCAGGACTTCCTTGTTTTTCAAAACCTTGACAATTTTGAGAACAGGCCAGGCACTTTGTAGTGGGTTTTTTGTGATGTTTTTCTCATATTAGACTTGTGTTTGGGGAGGAAACACACAGCAGAAAGTGCTGTTCTCATAACATATTAATATCAAGGGTACATATTATCCACATAACTTACCACTATCTGTCTTGATCTGGATCACTTGGTTGAGATTTATTAATAGTAAATTTATTCTAGTTTTCATTTCCATACCATATCCTATGGGAGAATTTCACTGTGTGCATTCCAGTCCCACAAAGTGAGCATATTATGGTCCACTTCCTAGAGGGCAAAATTTCTACATAATTAAAAATTTTTCTGTAATGGAAATATTTTCTCTTTTCTATTATTTATTGATTGATTCAATTATTTATATCACTATGGGCATATGAATATTAATTTTGTACTTTGGGTTATAATACAATACTGTTTTATTTCATTTGTTGCTCAAATTATTCCAGATTTGGCCATTGGAATGCTTTCATTTGACTCTTATGACCCTTGACCTACTTCTGACCCTTTGATCCTGCACACACACATTAGAGTTCCTTATCTCCTACCACTACAAGGCACTCCAGACTGATCTGGTATATGACTCGCCCAAGTCCTAGAATGAGCATTTTCTTCAAAGGGCCTGATGCTTCTGGAGCTAGGTAATGGTATTAAAAATTAAGCTATAGGTTCTAGATGTGCTCATTGCTGCTAGAGTGCTATTGTTTGTAGACCCTCTCAAATGATAGGGACATATATGTGTGTATACTGCTCCATAGGCACATCTATCTATAAATATTTCTACATGTAACTATTTGTGTTAAGCTAAACATGGGTTTATCAAATTTGTGAGCACAGTGTTCATTTTATTATTATTATTATTATTATTATTTTAATGTCCTTGGGATCAGTGGTGATGGGCTCTCATTTCTGTTATTATTAGTCTGTGTCTTTTCTCCTTTTCTTCTTGGTGAGATTATAGCATAATTGATTTAATTTATCTTTTCAGAAACTAGCCTTTGGTTTAGATGCCTTTTCACTATTGCTTTACTGTTCTCAATTTTACTAATTTGTGATCTAGTTTTTATTATTTTCTTTCTTCTGTTGGCTTGAGGCTTATATTGTTTTCATTTCTCTAGTTTTCTAAGATGGAAATAGATTTTAATTTTTGATTTCTTGTGTTCTAATATATGCATTTCATGATATAAATCTTCCTCTCTGCCAGAGCCATGAGGTGATTATTCTTGGCTCAGTGAGAATCCGGGGGAGGAGGAGTGGGGTTCATGAAATTAAAACCCATGAACTTGTGGGAACCACCACAAGACTACATAGCCCCAGGAGTTTCTCCTCTCGTGAGTCCACACTTAGCCTCCAGTGAGTCATCAAAATCACCATTAAATGTTCCTATCAATTTATGGTTTTGGTGGCTTTGCTTCAGTAAACTGATCTCATCTTGGTTTTTATTGTGTCTTCAGACGGGAGGTTGCATGGGGGTTTACTATGACTTCAGTTCTTTGATAGACCAAGAAAATGTCTTAATTTTTAGTTCTTTCATCTTTTTTCTTGTTGTAAGTATGGTATTGACAACTTTTAAGCTCCTTATATACTAGAGCCAATAAAAGAAATCTCTTAACTTTTACTTTTCATACGGAGTTTCCAAGGTATGCGTTACCTTTGTTTAACATGCTCCAGGAAATATTTTACCATGGTGCAATGTAAAATTTCCTTTATACAAATTTCTTTATACATTTATGTCCACCTAGAGGCTCAGTTGCACTCTGTACTAAAACAAGTTTGTTCCTTGAATAATCTGAGAATACATAGTCTTTAGAGGTAAGCATCAAGTCAGTCTCATTGCTGGCTCTGCTCTTATTTTAGAATCCAGTCTTTGTGTTTGTATTTGGACAATTATGTCACTTGGTGCTGTTCCATGAATTCTACTCATTTGGACCTGGAATACTGCTTGATGTTTCTGAATCTTCCTTAGCATTAGTCTCTTTTCTCTGAACTCTTTTTGTTGTCGATGGCATCCCCAACAGCTACTGCCAAAATTTCTCAAGTAAAGTTGCTTGCATGCTTTGACATTCATCCAATGCTTAATGCCATAGGTCCTAAAACTAAGTTCCCCGGAGATATTCCCAGAAAGTCTTCCCCAATTTGATGAATTCATCTATTCTTCAGTTATGTTGTCCTTGTAACAACTGTATGTGCCAAAATATTTATGCATTGTCTCCTTCGTAACAGAAAAATTAATTATCAGTAGAGTAATTCCATACTCACAGTAGTTGGTTCCCACAGTTCCATCTGTTGGTTGATGAACAGACTTCCTTTCTTTTTTGCTCTCTCATTTTCTCTCTTTCATTCATATCTAGCTTAGTTCTTTTCTAAGTTAAAATAATCAATACTGGCACTGTTTGGGGTCTTTATGCATTCTTGGAGAATATGTGAGGTTCCTATTTACCCTCTCAAGGGTTTTGCACTTGTCTAAATGAATAAATCATAGCAAAACTTCATTTTTTCCTTCTAATTGCCTAATATATATGAAGCTCAGTCATATACTGTTCATTCTTATGCCTACTATATTATCAACAATGATATGGATAACAGACTCAAGAGTATCTGTTCATTTTATGCTTCATTTAGTAGGTAATAGACATGTTAGATTTGTGCTGGTTAAAAATATTCTTATGGTTTCTGAGCTTACATTGTACAACAGTGTATCATGAGAAACGTCTTGAAAGAATAATTGAATTTTCATATACTAACTTTACTTGGGAAAAGGATAAGTTAAAAAGCAGACACTCACAACCATTTTGAATTTTGAAGACACAATTTGAAATTAGTCCTTGGATGCTGAAAGGCAATTAAAGGTAATAGCAGAATTGTGGATTGTGCATGGCAGATAACTTTATCAGACGTGTGATTTGATTAAAACACCGATGTTATTTATTATGATACCTTATTGGAAAACATTTCAGAGTGCTCCTTTTTTTCCAAAGACTTGTTGAACAAAATACGTTCTTAAATGTCTAGAAACTGTAAAATTCAAAATTCACTTCAAATTCACTTACTCATTTCTATTATTTTGAGCAGGCACTCAGAAGTTAATAGTACATATAATTAGGTGGAAAATGTGCCTTTAATTTGTCTTGTACCACAAGTTAGAGCTTATGAGTTTCTAGGGGAACAGTTAAATACACTTTTAAATTGTAAACATTTGCATTAGTCTGTTTTGTTGATACATGAAACCTGGTAAATGTATAAACTACTAGAAATTCTTCCTTATAGTTTCAGGGGATCGGAAATCCAAAGTCTGGGAAACACATCTGGTGAGGAGCTTTACCTGGTGGTGACTCCACAGTGACACAGGGTCACGTGATGAGATTGGCAGGAGCAGAGAGAAAGAGCTAACTCCTCACCCACTTTCTTTTTAAAGCCATCAGAATCACACCCATTACCATCCTGGAACCATCAACTTATTACTTCATGAATGGATCAATCCATTTACTATGGCCCAGTCCTCACAATCTAACACCTTTCAATTACCATAGTAGGATTTCCCACCCTCAACACTGTTATAGTAGAGACAAGTCTCAATGAGCTTTGAGGGGATATACATCCAAGCCACAGCAGCACAAGACATTTATATACATATGTTTCATGAGACATATAGCAGTTTTTAAATCATGGCCAATTTTCTTTATTTTTCTTTTTTCAGAATCCAAGGAAAAGTGCAAAATGACTTGATAACACTTCTTTCATTCTTACTTTGGTGTTCTTATTTGTTGATGTTAATGTATTCATCAGGTTAGGCTAGTTTATGTTACAAAAAAAAAAGTGCCAAAATCTCAGTAGCTTAACAAAAAAATGTGCTTTTCTTTCTTTTTTTTTTAAGTTTAAACTCTCAGAGAGTTAAGCTATGGAGGTCGCTTCGTGACACAGCTTTCATGTCTTCGAGGGTAAGGGGAGAATAATGACAAATCAGTGTTGCTTCTTAATGGTCTCCTCCTAAGGATGAAAGTGCCATGTCTGTTTATATTTCCTGGACCAAAATCAGTCATAGCTTCATCTAATTTTAAGGATGAAGAACAGTGCAGTCCCACCAAGTGTCTAAAAAGAAGAAAGAAGAAATATTTGTGAAAAGCCTAATAACTATTCTATTTGGGGAAATCAAAACAAACAAATGAACACACACTGCTTATTTTCTCAATTTGTATGACTTCCGCAATGAAGAAGAAAATTTAAGAGAAAGAATACAGTGCTGCTACTACCACCACACTACCTAGGTGGTGCCTGGGCCTACCACCACTCCCAGGTGCTCCTGGAACCAAGTGGTTTCAGACATTTCAGAACAAAGCCTTTAACACTCAGTGCACATGGAAGTGCTTATGAGACTGCGTAGTTGCTGAAAAGACAGTGGCATTTATGCTCGACGGTCCCAATATAAAAAAGCAGACATACCGATTTATCCCCAGCTTCTCTGAAAAATGCAGGGGCTTCATCTCTATCTCACCCGGGGTAAAACCTTTATGTGCATTGCAGTTTTAACCCCTTATTTCCCCAATATCTTAGCCCAGGCCTCTAATGATCTGAGTTTATTATCCTAATGTGCAACTCTTCATTCGTTTGTCCTCTAGAGGCAAAGTCACTTTGTGCAATTACCTTTTTTGAACTTTTTAGGTCATGATTGAAATTTTCTTGACTTATTTTGTGACATATCCTTCTTATATCAGTTTTCTATATGTGATAGCTGATTACTTTATTCAGCAATTAAACACCAAAACAACTGTAAATATTTCACTTATCTGTATTAAAATGATTTAAAATTTGAAATTCTCCTGTGCCTATGCAGTGGCAAATATATGAAAAAATAGTGTTCAAAATTCTGATGTTGGCTGTCTAGTGATTGAAATTAATTAACTCCTATGTCAATTATTTTACTTACTTTTATGAAAATTTAAAATTTATAGCATCATTTTAATTTTACTTGATAGAGATTATCAGAGGAAGAATGCATGCTATATTAAAAATAGCATGAGTTCTACAATTTTAAAGATTTAGATTTAAACTCTTGATTGACTATACTTACTCTCTTGAATAAATTTACTTTGTGACCTCAAACATATTACATAACACTTCTGAATTTCAATTTTCTCATATAAAAAAAAACTGTGATTTTTAACACATGGTCAGTGAGAACAATAATTGAGATTGTACATGGAAAGAACGAACATTTCTGAAACATAGTAGATTGTCAATAAATGTTACATTTATTTTCACCATTTCATTTTATTTCTGGCATTTTAATAAAAAACAGCTTGATATTTTAAATTAAGACAATCTGAAGTTGTGGCACCAAGGAGTGCAAAAAGAGGACCTGTTCTCATCTCATGTCTCCCCCAGCACATAAGTTCGTTTTTTTCAAATATTAAAAAAATCTATAATATATAAGAGCTAATAAGAGCCTAATTTAAATAGGGAATGCAGTGCTCCACTTTGATTTGTAAGGAGATTTAGAAGCCTTTTAAATTGTTCATGATTTCTAAATATAGGGTGATTGTTGTTTTCTATAATTACAGATTTTTTAGTTTATCAGGTACTAAAAAAGTAAATTTAAATTAATTTCTCTGATTTATCTTCCCATGATTTTGCTGAATTCTGAAGGCAAGAAACAGCAGCTACAGTATTTATTCATTAGTGCTTTATGCAGAATTGGAATTAAGTGAAGTTGAAACAGCAGTAAGTAAAAATAAATCCAGTTGTCCAAGTGGGTCTTATGGTCCCTCAAACAAATTGAAATCAGCTAAATTCCAGACAGGATATCCAAATGAATCTGATTTCTGAAGCTCATGCTGATAATAAATTATTGCTGTATAGAGATAATTACAATTAATCTATTGTGTTCTTCTTGGCATCTCTGTCTAGGCAAAATAGTTAAGGACTAGAGAAACAACAATTTTGATAATTACCCAGGTGATTTGGGCTAGTGTCCAATTTTGGAACCAGATAGACACTAATCATAGTTGTCTTGATACTTTTGTCCAATACTTGAATTTACTTGAACTTACAAATATGTAGCTTTCAAAGTATTCAGCACATTTTTACAAAACATTTAATATATTTGAACACTTCTAATTGAAAATCCTTCTAAAAATCCTCTCCAAAATGTTAGCACAAGTATTATGTGCCCACTTAACATAACTGAAAATTGAAATTCATTGTTTAAGTAACTTACCTAATGATTCACATTTGTAAATTTACTGAGCTTTTTAAAACCATATTCTTAGTCCAGTGTTATATTCATTGAAATAAACCTCTGTGATAGTACAAGTTGTACATATCATTTGGATGCATATAGAAATAGTAATGGAAACAACATCATTCAGTATTTATGTATTGCAATAATTCTTTCATGTTACATGTTAATTTAAGTCCAATAGATATGAATCTTTTAAATACAGTTTTTAAGAATAGTCAGGGGAACAGTAAGTTGTTGCTATTACCCTTGCTTTTCACTTATTTATTCTCATACAGTTATATGAAAAACACAGAAATAAAAGAAACCAGTTGCTATGGTTTGAATTTCCTACCCCACCACCCACCAGCTCATTTTGGATCTTAACTCCCAATATGGTGGTGGAAGGTGGGAATTTTAAGAGGTGATTGGATCATGAAGATATAATCCTCATGAATAGATTGATTCATTCATGGAGTAATGAGCTGTCATGGGCATGGACTAGTGGCTTACCATCCTCTCCATGTGATTGCTGGATGAATAATCACTAGAGAGTTCCCACCAGAAAAAGGTACTCACCAGATGTGTTTCTTGGACTATGGGCTCCCCAGCCTCCAAAACTATAAGAGGTAAATTTCATTTTCTTCATACAATACCCAGTTTTAGGTATTTTGATATAACCAACAAAAAATGAACTAATACAGAAAATTGGGACTGAGAAGTGGGTGTTGCTAATAGTGAATACCTGAAAATGTAGAAGCAACTTTGGAACTGAGTGAGGGGAAGAGGCTGAAAGAATTTGGGGGAGCAAACCAGAAAAATCCTAGATTCTGGTGAGGGCATAGAAGACAAGAAGACCAAGGAAAGTTTGGAATATCTTAGAGACTGGTTAAATGGTGGTGGTCAGAATGCTGAAAGAAATATGGACTATAAAGACCATACTGAGGAGGGATTAGATGTAAATGAGAAGGACCTTATTAGAAACTGGAGCAATAGTCACCCTTGTTATGAGCTACAAAGAACCTGGCTGAATTGTGTCCATGCTGGAGGGCTTTATGGAATGTGGAACTTAAAAGTGATGAACCACTTTTGGTGGTATTTGGTGGAAGAAATTTCTAAACAGCAAAGCATTTAGGCAGCTGTATGGCTACTTCTAACAGCTAATGCTGAGTTATGGCTGCAAAGGCGTGATATAAAGACAGTATTTATAATTTAAATGGAAGCAGAACAAAAGGAAGTGAAAATTTGGAAAACTCTCAACCTGGCTATGTAAAGAGTGGTAAAGTGTGTTCGGGTGAAGAAACCAAGGTTGTAGCTCAGCCACTGTTTTTTAGGAGATATGGACAGAGAGAAAGGGTCATGAAGAGGATGGGAAAAAAGATCTTTGAGGTTGTCCCTCTCATCATAGGCCCAGAGGCATAGGAAGACATAATGGTTTTGAGGAAGACATGCAGGGTATCCTCTGCAGGCTTGCTGCCCAGGGCTGCTTTGGGAAGCTGTTACCTGCATGCAAGCACAGGACTCTTTAACTACCCCAGCTGTAGTTAATTGGCCTCAGGTGTGGCTGATTGACTGCTTTGGAAAATACAAGACAAAAACTTTGGCAGCAGACAGGTGGTGTTAAGAGTGCAGGTTCACAAAATGCAAGAGCTGTGAAGTTTGGCAGCCTCCACTCAGATCTCAAAGGATGTATAGAAAATCCTGGAGCTCCAGGAATAGATTGTCACAGGGTGGAGTCACCACAGAGAGCCTCTACTAGAACAACGCCAAGCAGAAATGTGAGTTCAGAATTACAGCAAAGAGCCCCCACCAGGGTCCTGCCTAGTGCAGATGTGGGACTGAAGCCCCAGAACTGTAGGGCTACCAATGTGTAATGTTGGCCTGAGAGAGCTGAAGTGTGGGCTGAGCCCAGGATAACCATAAGAGTGGAGCTGCCCAAGGCGTTGGCCCAACCCTCACTCCAGTGTGAAGAGGATGCTGGATGTGGAATCACAAAGGTTGTTGTCCAGCTTTAATATGTAATGCCTGCCCAGCTGGGTTTTATACATGCTTAGGCCCTAGTACCCCTAACTTTTGGCCTATTTCTCCCTTTTTGAATGGGAATATGTAATTTATGCTTGTCCCACCATTGTAATTTGGAAGTGAATAATTTGTTTAATTTCATAGATGGGACATCCAGCTTTTTTGAGTTGGTTTTGGAACAAGTTAAGATTTGGGGGCTATAAGGATGAAATGAATGCATTTGTATGTGAGAAGGATATGAGCTTTGGGGGACCAGGGGAAGAATGTTGTAATTTGAATGACCCTCACAAACTCATGTTGGAACTTATCCCCCAGTATGATAGTGGAAGGTGGGGCCTTTAAGAGGTGATTGGGTCATGAGGACTGTGAACTTGTGAACAGATTGATTCATTCATGGAGTAATGGGTTGTCATGGGCGTGAACTGGTGACTTTATAAGGAACGCACATGAAAGAGATCTTGCCATCCTCGCCATGTGATTGCCTGTGTTGCCACAGGACCCTAGAGAATGCCTACCCAGACGAAGGCCCTCACCAGGTGTATTCCCTGGACCTTGGACTCCCCAGTTTTCAAAATGGTAAGAAACAAATTTCCTTTCTTCATAAATTACCCAGTTTTAAGTATTCCGTTCAAAGCAACAGAAAATGGATGAATATACCAGTGAACACTGAAATTTGTTGAAATTTGAAAAAATTATGTAGCAGATACTTATTGAGCACCTGTTATATATTAGGCAGTATGCTAAATGCTGGTGAGTCAAATAAGAGCAAAACAATCACAATCCAAGCTCTATAGAACATATATTCTAGAAGAAAATACAGATGTATTTATCTATGGGTTCAAAACCAAGAGGAGAGAATAGCACCTGACATGTTACAGGATCCAGCTTTACTGGGAATTAAAAGCCACAATTTTGTAGCACAGGTTCTTTAGCAATAAACAATTGCCATTTTTTTGGTCAACACTAGTTTAAACAAACATATACTGTTGTCCTTATCCCAAAATGTCTGATAATTTATTCTGTTGATGTTAATTATAACTATCCAGAAAGAGTTCAATTGGTTCTTCAAGCTTAGTTTTCTACATAATTCTTTCATGAGAATTGTGTTGTCAGGAACAAATTTGGGGAAATCCTTATCTATAACACTTGTTTTATCCAAATTGTTTGATCTGATATTATTTGGTCCTGAGTCAGTTCTTCTAGATCTCTACAAGAAGTTATTAGCTATCCAAAATTTATGTTTCCTTAGACACACGTAATTTTACTTACATTTAATAACATTTTAAGTTCAATTAATATATAAAGGTTTAGAAGTAGCAGCCAGATTATGCATCATTCAATTGCCAATATCTCCTATAAGAAGAAAAGTTATTAATCTAATTATTGAAGGTATTATAATTATGTATCACTTTATGCATCTACAGAATAACCTACTGATTTACCAACACATGGCATGCTAATAAAATTAAATTGAAAGAAAAGTCATGAAGCATATTATTAGGTTATATATTTTGACATAAAATCTGCAGAGGACAATTGAAAGTGAAAAACATTAAAATAAAATAAACTGGGTTCAAATTGGAACTGCGACACTGTTGACAGATCTCAGGTTATTTATGTAGCTGAGTTTCAATTTTCTCATTGATGACAGGGCATAATTATATTACCAGGAACTATTGTTATTAATATCCTACTTGATAGAACCTGCAAAGTTCTCAAAATAATATGTTGTAGTTTTTATTATTAATAATATTTGTAAAATTCTAGTAAACTAAATGTTTTTACAATTATAATCTAAAAATAGCTGTTTAATTTATTCATTCTGACAATTGTCTAATAAACACTTAGTCAATTCTACTCTATTCTACTCTCTCTTTTTTAAAAATTTTGCCAGCCTGATTTCTGCATTTTATATATAACCTATATAATTTATAACTTTTTAAATTACTAAAGATATATGACCATATTGAACCTTGAAAAATTCATTCAGAATAGATGTCAATTGTGTCTGTGTGCTCCTTTGGAAAACCAAAGTATTTCAACCCCAGTTCTGCCACATCAAAATTTCAAAATCCCTTTGAGCTTTGATTACCTCAATATGGGCTTGATTTTGGTTTAAATAATATTATTTCATCTAAAAGCATGGTATCAGTGCCAGGCATATAGGAAATACATAATAGTGTTATATTTGTAATATTGTTAGTTTTCAAATAATATCAATTAGATAATAACTGTGCTTAAAGGATTGATTTGATCACAAATATAGGTTAAAAATTGGCTAAAAGACAGTGTGCTAAGTTATATGGAAAGAAAAAAGATGCCAAAAATATTGTCCTAGGAGTCAAGTAACTTTCTGTCATATGTCCAAAGAAGTTAGGTAAATACTAGTAAATTACTTAAATCCAGAAAGTGACAGTGCCATTATGAAAGATAATGAATTGTATTTTATCCACTAATAATGCAGAACTCTCTTCCTATTTTAATGTATAAAACAATCAGTTGAAATAATGAGAAATTATTAGCAATGTAGTCAGTGTATTTTTTTTTAACAAAAAACAAGGATATCAAATATTAGGTAAGTATAAATGTTTTACTCCATTTCTATCTGTCCCATTACATAAATTCTCTATATGATTAGAAAACTGCTAAAACAAGCACAATATGATGGTAAAAATGCAAAACCAATATTTGATTATGTTTTCACATGCAAAAGTAAGTAATATTTACATTAGTGTCGTCACTAGTGCTGTTCTTATTTGATACAAAACGTTTATGAATGCCATTTCTAAAAGAGAAAAGTGGTAAAAACTACACAGTGTTTTTAAAACAGATTAAAATTCTTTAACATACTTTTTATTTAATGACGAGGTTTATTCTAAATCTATACTGATTAATTTCCTTTATATTGATTAGCTTCTATTATAGCTTTGTTAAATAAAAGAAAGATTTACTCTGGCAGTGTCTATTTAAATATGGCGTGTTACTCTGCAAATTGTAAAAGAAAGAAAAAATTACAGCAATTTGATTGAATATAGCTTAGTAATTTTAAAAATCTCAGTTCAATGTTTACATAGGAATCTTTTATAATCTCGGAGCAAATTTTTTAAATACTAATTTTAAAAAATGTATTTATACTAACTTCTAGCTAACATTCAATAAAATGATTAAAGCTTGATTGTTTCTCTTTCTATAATCCTCCTGAGACCCACAATGTTAAGAGATGTTACTTTTACTAAATAAATAATTTAATAAATAAACTCAGTATCATTCACTGTACTTAGCCAAAAAAATTATTTACCTATTTTACTTTTTTCATAGTTTTACTTTTACTTATTTAGTATTTCTCATCATGGCTATAGCTATCTCTTCTCCTGGAGTTGTTGTAAGTGACTGAAGGCTTAGCAAATAGGACTACAGAATTAATTATTTTTTGCTTTGCCAGTGAGGCCACCATGAAGAAAAAAAAAGCAGAAAAAGTGTTTTAAATAGTCTTCGTCTGTGTATCCCAGAAGAACCTGTGACAAAGTCCTATCCCTGATTATGTTATTAAAAAGTTCAATTTCAAATAAAGCAATAAAAAGAAAAAAAATAAGGCAAGCAAATAGAGAAAACCAATAACATACATAAAGTTCCTCATCCCATCCTATCTACTGAGATGAAATGACTCCAGCAGGCACAGTGTTGTTCTTGCTTATTACCTTCTTACATAACCTCATATTTGTTTCTCTGTCAAAATGTTCTCATCCCATCAGTTTATATTCTGACCCCAAATCATCTTAAAATGAAAATAAGAAATAATAATAATATAACTTTTGATTTTTGACAAGATGGAGTAACAGACCAGATTTACCCATCTACTGAAATTACTAAAATAATAATAAACTAACAAAATATAAAAAATGATGGACATCAAATGTTATTGGAGAGCAACATCTGAGAAAATAGTAAGTCCTACAATTGTCCTATATTACCGACCTAAGCAAGTTTCTAGGCCACAGACCAAGGATGAAGAACCCTAGGAGAACCTTGTAGAAAGACAATGGATTATCATCTTTAAAGCATTAGCCAACAGCAATTGCAACAGCAAAAACAAAACCCTCAAATTAGTAATCTGTGTATATTTGTATTTCAAAAACAAAGGCAAAATAAAGATTTTTCTCAGATATGCAGATACTGAAACAATAACAGAACTGTAAGGAGAAATAGATCTAGCTATAATTGCAGTCTTAGATTTTAACACCCTTCTCTGTATAATTGATAGAGGTAAGTTGACAGGCATTCAGTAAGGGTGCAGCAGTCTTGAACAACACAATCAACTTGCACTTTCATCTAGAGAACACTTTTGCAGAAAGAGCAGGATACACATTCTTTTCTATATCTACCTCTATGTGGATTACCATTTAACCAAATTTCTAAGGAAAATCAATCATTTGGAAAAGATTGAATTCAATCAATGTTGAGTAAATTAGTAATGAATGAATGAATATATCTGAGATATCTCCATACTATCAGATGACCTTTAATGTAAAATCTCGTGTAATAATGAAACTAATAGTAGGAAATATCATCAAATGTTTGCTGAATATACAGACTGCATGCACAGGAATCTCCCCCACCCCGAAAAAAATCTATTTTATTTAGGTAGGATTTGAGTTTAAGTACGTATTCTAGTATCTAACAAGAGAGGACTGAATTAGAAAACATTCTTGATGTTTACATGTAATTCTTGTGTAACAGGGACAATTTTGGTCTTCAGCTCCAGAATGAAGAAGGCTGTCACAAATGACAATTACTTTACATTCCAATTCGGGGTACTCACTTAAGTCTGATTAATTTTCCTAAAACAGGTGCTATTTCACTGAATGCAAAGCATTTAAGTGGCTTGCTCAAGCAGGTAAGCAGGAAGACTGAACTTGCATTTAACAGTCTGATTCCAGTACATACACTTTGAACCACTATGCTGTCTTGGATTCAAAAGGCCATACTATATATGAAATAAAATTTTATGTGTGCTATGCTAGCACAGTCCAGGGATAGTGGGGGCACAAAGGAGAGAGGCTTATACCTTTACTGGTGGAATCTTTTCCAATTTAGTGTCTCTTTCTCTGTGAAGTTTACCCAGTTAACCTGACAGTGTAAACTTCTACACTGTCTAGGGCTCATATGCAAATACATCACTTATCACATTCTATTATGTTCAGTTACATGTGGTTGAATTCCTGGTTAAATTATGGATTTCTTGAAGACTTGGCTCTGTCGAATGTACTGTTTTATAACTTGGACTTTTCACAATCCCTAATGCAGAATATGTGAAATATGTTGAGTAATTGCGCCATAAAAGGAACAACGAGCAATACAGGCATCATCAAACACAGCTCATTCTCTGGTTATATCCAATTGTGATTGTAATTGCTCAGATTTATAATATGGATGTCTTGGCCTTTCTAGAATTTTCATTTTTATTGTATATTTTTGTTATGTGAATTCAGTGAGAAATTACAGTCACTGCATTATGATTTTCTGCAGCTTCCAAAATTATTGCACTTTTGACTTAAATCTCTCTCCCTTTTCTGACGTCTAATGAAGCTTTGGGTCATCAGATTATGGTAGTGTGAATTAAAAGTAAGATATGTGTATGGTTAAATAAATGCTATGTTTTTATTTACAGCATTATATAAGTATTTGGTGTTTTAAACATTTATTAGCTACTTAGAATCTTTTACCTTGTTAAAAACTACTATGTTTCAACTTCATTTTCTTTGTCATCAGCTGTTTAAATTTGCCTTTGGGCATAGTTATTATTAATCTCAATTGTCTGCAAGTCTAATATATGAGGATACTTCCAAAAGTTCATGAAAAGATTCTTATTATCTTTTAATTCTATTTTTGAAGTTCCCTCGTATTAAGAATACATTAGTTCCACGTTGCCTATGTATTTGAAGTGAAAAAAAAAAGTTTCTAAATTAAGTTTAAAGCATTACTAATGTAATGCTTCCGAATGCTCTTGAATTTTGGCCTCTGACATTTATTGGAGACATTGCTCAGTTATGTTCTTTGGAAAAATATTTCAAATACCTTTGGTGCAGAATGTTACCTCCAAAGTACAACAGACAATCTTAAATGTGGCTTCTTTTTTGAACTCAGGTGATACCTGGGGCCTATAAATATTTCTCCCTATTTGTCAATCCTTACCTCAACTTATAAAATCAGAATAAAACGTGCTGTTTATTGTTTTCTCTAGATAATCCTTATAACTCCCATTTCCCATGTCTGCATAGTAATAATAAACAAAAAAACAAAATTTTATGCCGGGCAGATCTAGTTTTCATTTTATATTCCACAGCTCATTAACTGTACTGATATGCTTAAGTTATGTTTCACTTCACACACACAAGGGACACTTGGGTATCTTGCACTGTTCTGATATTGGTGTAAGCACTATCTCCATTAGCCAGGGGACAACACAGAAAACAGAAAGCACTCTGGGTATTTTAGATTTAATACAGGAATTCAAGAGCTTATGAAATCATTGTAATGGCTGAAAAAAAAAAAAAAGTGGTTGGTTGACTTGCCCTCTCAGTAAATCACTGGGGCAACTGCAGTCCAATTTGAAACCATTTTGCTGCCACAGCAGGAAGCTGGAGAATAGGCACATGAAACAGCAATTCAGGAATTATAAGGTCAGATCAGGAGGTCACCACATCCACCAGAGGTTTTGACACCAGAAGCTGAAAAAACATTCTATAGGATTTGCTGCAGGGAATCATAACGACAAAAGACAGCAGCAACGGTTAGGATTGCCGAAAGATCACCTCTGCATAATTCCTGCCTGCTAATGCACACACAAAAGCATCTAGAAGCCAGGGCCATTTTTTCACACAGAATCCTATCTGAATGAAAATCTGCCATGTATTCAGTTAAACTCCAATAAACGGAAGACAAAAAAAAATTGTTTTCAAGCAACAATCGAAAACAAAAAAAATTGTTTTTGATTAATAAGAAGTCAATCACAGTATTTTACTCTTTCACGAAAAGATTTATGGAGCTTTAACCGTTCCACTTAGTTTAATTCAGTTAATTCTTTTTAATCAAATAAAATAAGGTTTTCACCCAACAATACCTTGAAACCGATGGTATCAAGGTCTTTATTAATTACCAAGTATACCATTCTTAGTCTTATCTCTCTGGACTTCTCACCTGGACTGAATAATGTTGCCTCTCCTCCTTAAGGGTAACAGCAGAAAACAAACTTCTTTTTTATTATTATCTTCACTTCAGTAAAACTACACTTTCATTTTTTCATTCTATTTTTTTGTTGCTCTTTCTCCATCTGTTTCTTCAATTGCTCCTTCAATATTTGGCTCCTGGATGCTAAAATGTTTCAAGGTATGGCACTTAGACTTCTGTTTCGTAACTTCACACACTTCCTAAATGAACACCCTTTCTCATGATTTTAAATACCATCCTTTCCAAATTTAAACCTCCATCCTTGAATTTAATTCCTCTCCCTTGAATTCCAGGTTGATATATTCTAACTGCCTACACAACATCTTCACTTGGATGTTTAATAATCACCACAAGCTGAACCTTTCCCTAATCAACTCTTGATCAAAACTGAAACCCCAGAACTGCTCTTACACTCACAGCCAATTCTTTAAAAAAATTCTGTAAGCTCTTTCTTTAGAATATATCCTAAACCAGACGTCTTTCTATCACCACCATTATCACTCACCTAATCCATAAGACCATCATCTCTTTTCTACAACTTAGTAAAAATTGGCCCTTCACAGCCTCATCATCACAGTGTCATGCATAGAATAATACTTCATCTAGACAGGTTGCATCCTAATTTCTGGGTGAGATTCTCCCATCATGCTCCTGTCTCCATTCAGGAAATCTTCTAGAGCCATTGGAAGCAGATTGTGCACAAGGTGGCTGGAATGGGGAAAAGGAAGGGAGAGAGCTTCCCCCAAAGTCCCTTCCACTTTACTCCTAGACTGTCTGTCATCCACATAACTATCTTTCTCCTTTCTACCATTCCAATTTTATCATGTTTTCAAAGGCCAAAACCCTATCCTAAAAGATTACCTTCATGAGATTAAATTTGTTATGGTAATTATAATGGCAATTTCTTTGAATCTTTGTTTTGGTTAATGTAGGGTCGAAGAGAGATAATGGCTCACAGGTTACAATAATGAGAGATGGGGTGAAGGGAAATACAGATCCATATTTTGAGACCTAAACCATCATTTATGGATTTCTGAAATTTCCTCTTAGCTGCCATTACAGTTTTTACTTTTGGTCCCACTGAATCCAATTTTACACAGCGATCACTCTAAGCTTTTATTAAAATCAGTTATGTCACATCACTCTTCTGTTCAAAACTTTCAATGACTTCCCACACAACTCAGAGTAAAACTAAATTCCTTACTTCAAGATGCCTCACATTCCCATCTGTACCACTCTGACCTCATCTCCTACCATTTCCCCTTCTCTCTATGACCTCTTTTTCCTTTAAAAATCCAAGCACACTCCTATTATAGTCATTTTACTTGTTCTTTTCTTTGCTTGGAACATACTTTATGTGGACACGTGGCTTGTTTCTTCATTTTCTCAGGTCTATATTCAAATGCCATCATTGTACAGAGACTCTCCCTACACACCCCCACTAAGATATTAAGAAATATTATTCTCTAGTTGGATAAAACTCTCCCCTTTCTTTTACATCATTTACTACAACTTCATTTCTTAGGGCATTTTTGTTAAGACTGTATGATTTAGAGGTTCTGCCACTCCAGAGTTGTATGAAAGGATGATCTGATTAATTTGTGCCTCAATTTCCCAGTCTCTGTAATGGAAATTATAACATTTTCAACTTTATAGAGCTATTATAATGATTAAATGAGTTAATAAGTGTAAACAAAATGACAGCAATGCATGCAACATTGTAAATACTCAATTACCTTGTCACGTATTTCTTTCTTTCCTTTATTCCTCATTAGAATTGAAGCTACTTGCAGGTAGGGACTTTGTATGAGCATTTACTGTTGGCTACATTACTGAATGTCTGCCACATAGTAAGCACTCAATAAATATTTGCTGATTGAACTGAATAAATAAAAATCAGGTAATAGCGGGTAACTGAATTCCATTGGAAGAATAAGACTGTATTTGGAAAAAAAAAAAGAAAAGGAATTTTAATTATTCAGCAAACACAATTAAATAAACTGAAATTTATGAACTTCACATACTTTCACAGCATTTTTGTCAATAGGTAGGGCGACCGTTCTATGAACAGTAAGCGAAGGAGATGACACCGATAGAGGGAAACACTGGGCTATAAGCGTGGCTGGACATCCTGTTTCAATAAATGAACTATGCACTGTGAGGGCTAAGCTGCCTCGCTGAACATTTATTTCACTTATTGATGCTCTTTTTCTCTTTGATCCAAAACTAAGGGACAAAACTGAGAACCTCAGAGCAGAAACTAAATGAATACATGGGCTAAATAAAAATGTACCTGAAGCCTCCTGTGTCATTTGAGCAAGGCACTGAGAAAGTTCTATATATGAGAGTTAGATAATGAATAGACCAGCGCTTACTAAAAAAGCTTAAAATATTCCGGTACAAACTGACATTGTGATCAGCATGCTGCCAGTAAGATATCACCTTGACAGTCAGTAAACACTGGCATTTGAAGAAAATCAAACCACAATGAGCTATGTTTATCACTTTAAATCCAAAATTACTGTTTTGATCAGAGAAATTCACTTTGCTCCAGATGAGTTTAAGTTTCAGGAAAGCAGTTGTGGTGTGATTTGTATCTAATCCTAAAGTACCCTATACAAATAATCACATGTCATCTTTTGGTGATGGGCACACTTGATGTTTGAATTTCTTGAATAATTTCTCCTATATGAAAAAAGTTCATAAAAAAGTATTTTCTATTATTTATTACATACTAAAGATACTGAAAATACTCATCAGGATTTGTACTGAAATAGTCAAGAACTAAAGGTGATTTTTGGAAGCAAAAACTTCAGTCCTACTTGTGATTCTTCTGACTTGAAGATCTTCCTGCACTGAATTTAAGCAAGGTACACCTTTGAGCACTTAACATCAGACATCATACAAGCTATCTGATTGCCGAGGTTCTTATAACTATTTTTGCAATTAAACTTTGAACCTAGCTATATAGAAATGCTCCTGTCCTTCAAAATGCATTTCCTGTTCTCCTCCAAATAAAACTACTCATATAAGATTATTTGCATTTTTAAACTTTGCTGTCTGAAATCAAAATAATAGCAGGGACACTGTCAGGCTGTTTCCAGGGAAAATGAGGACAAGGCTGGTGATTCAATACTCTGCTTCCTTCTGATAGAGGTGAGGGTAGGAAAAGGAAAAATAAGATACTAAATTTCAAGTGAGTGTGAAAGAGAATTTGGCAGTAATGAGAAGCAGCAGGCATTTCTACAAACTTACAATAGTGATGGGAAAAATTGCTATTGTGAAGCCATACATTTTCAAAATATTCACTTTTTACGAACAGAATTCATCACCAGGAGCAGCTGAACTTCTTTCTACATCCATCCTGTTACTTAAGTGAATAGATATACTAATACTGAAGCTGCCTTTTTCGGAATAGTGTTTTGAAAAACCAGTATTTGTGTATGCAGATCTGTAGCATAATGCTGGCATCCTTTCACTTTCTTAGTTGTAGAAGTGTGAGTCCTCAGAGAGTCTTTCAGAAAAACTCAGTGGAGAATCATGAAATCCACCCACATTGGGTCATTCAGACCTAAAAGCTGGGCTCACCTTCATCGGTGATGAGCCTCGAAGTTAAAACCTTAACCACTGCCTACTCATGTCACGGTGAGGTGTGGTTATGAGATTAACCAAAAAAAAAAAAAAAGTAGTTTTGTAATTAGAAACTCCCAAATAAGGGCTTATAATGAAGCATACTATGTGAAGCAATGGATAGAATGACTAGAGAAGAGAAATTATTTATTGATATGTCTATAAAATAGTAAATTATGGTAGATTTTTCTAATATGAGCTAAATTTATATGTAGAAGAAACACATTTGACATCTATTTTTAAATGTAATCTCTAATTATTTTTTTAAATTGTTTCATCAGTTCCAAGTATAAAAGCCTCTAAGTCATGGTCTTTCAGGTTTAAATGGTTCTCTAGAGAAGGGACAATGTAGCAGTGTTCTTCTCTGCATAATCCATCAGCTAAAATGAGATCAGTTCTATGGCCACATTCCTTAAATAGCTGATAGAAGCAAGTAGAAAATTCAAATTCCCATTTCAGATGTAGTTTTACATGCAGTACTGTCAATTGGAATAGGATTACTTGAGATTTGTTAAGGCATCCATCTTGATGTAGGATATGTTTATTTTGAATAAATATTAAACATCTGTCTTGTCTTTTTCATGGCCAATTTGTAAAATAATATATTTAAAGGGCTTTTTTAAAAAAAATGTGTTAAATTTCATCGATGCCACTAGATTATGTTTCTTGCAAAATAAGATACAATGACTTTTATTTATACTAGTAATTCTCTAATTTCTATCAACAAAATAGCTTTTAAAGAAAAATAACACCATGTAAAAAAAATGATGACTCTTTTCTTCTATATTCTTATTCTAGAAACTGATAGGTCAGAAAAAGGAAATGCAGCTTGAAAATCTAGAGTCTGTGTAAGTTTTTTGAATATATGTTTCAGTAGAACACGAGAGTCACTAATTTATTATTTTTTCACAGTTCTAAATCAGGCATCATGTGCACTAATTAGTCTCTCTGTCCTTATTTCTTGCAAAGATTATGCGGCTTGAACATGTAGTAAAAATCTTACTACCTAAAAAATATGGGGAAATTCTCCATTCAAGATTTCACTGTTTTCTGCACTCTCTTATGTCAGAGTTAAGTACTTTTTCTATTTTGAAGAAAATATTGTAGCTGATATTAGCAGCTTTTGTTATGATACTAAAAATAACAAATTAAATGAAATAACACATTGGATATTATAAAATCATATTTAATTCTAAAGTCAGCACTGAATATCTTTATATCTACCCATACATAAATTTAGCTGGGAATCAAATTATAGTAGATGCTGTAAAATAGAGAATTCATTATCTGATGAATTCTTAATAATCAGCAGAAAAAGAGAAGCTAATTCTCCGCACAAAAATTAAAATAAGCTAGTAAATATTTAAGTATTTATGTGGAAAGAAGTCACTTAGAAAGATTATGTAAACTATGACAAAATGTAAATTGTCTCATGTTGAGTCTTAATCTGAACTTACCTTAGACTCAGTTTGCTCATCCATAAAATGGAGACAGTAGTATTGACTTTGATGAATTATTTAAAACATTGAAAATTAAAATTAAGTTAAACGAGTCATAATTTTGGTTTTCATGAAAAAATGCTCAACATTTAATTGTACAATAATCTCTTCTGAAGGATATTTGATATCAGTGACATATTAAATGTATACTCAAAACAATACGTGAATGTTTGCTATTTGATAGACAATGTTTTAATATATCAGTTTTCTGAGGTAATAGTTTTTGTTGCAGAGCAATTCAAAGCACACAATGGGTGAGAATAATAAAAATACACGTAAGGATACTTTAATCTCAAATATCTAATCATTCCTTACTCTCATAATTATTTACACAATTCACTGTATACCTTATAATATCTTATTAAAAGAGAGGTAAATAAATTCAACATATTTCAAAGTGTTTTTTTGTAGGTGCTATTATTCAGGATAATTTCCCTAAATGACAGATACTCAGAATACCAGGTAAATTAATATATATCTCCATCTATTTTATTCAGTGGGATGTGAAAAGGAGTGCACTTTACTTGATCAGTTCTTAGTATAGGTGCCAGCAGACCTTTGCTCTCTCATTGCTTCCTCACTAATATTTCAAAGAGTGTGTGATGTCAGCTTGCTTCAGATCTTGCACAATCTGAAAATAATGAGGATATTAAAGAAAATTTACCTGTAGTCAATGGAAATAACATAAAGAGGGTTCACCTTCTTTTCTTTAAAGGAAATTAAATAATTTACAAGAAAGGAATAATTATTTTGCTAAGTACCTGTATGACATTTCTCTAAGAGACACAGTTATATTAAAAATTCTTTCACTATATTCTGTCTCTTTGTCTACTATCCTGGAGAGAGACAAACATAGAGGAATGAAGATTTTAAATATAATATCCAGGTAAAATGTATTATTTGGGTCTAATAGGTTTTTGGTTAAGGTAAAAATAGCTAAGTATTTTTTTTTAAATATGATGATTTATTTATGAATCTATGAGTTCTCTCAATTCAACCAATTTTTAAAATGTAGTCTTTGACAGAATGAGAATATGGCCACTATGCATGTACAATATCATTTTTACATCATAATTAAACATTTGAACATTCTCAACTGTGACACAGTGATCCTCCTGTTATGAACTCTCCATTACATTTTGTTCTTCACCTTTAAGGTGAAGGTATGATGGGGTCTTCAAATGTTCATGGAACAATTAGCATTATCTTTTAATTTCATTTTTTCACAAACTTTTTGAAGTACTCTTGTTTAGACTTGCCATGATTTACTGCTAAATTTCCTGCTCTCAATTAGATGTGAGATATTTCGAGAGCAGGAGTCCTGTTATATCTATCATTTCATTTCCAGAATTCGACAAAAAGTTTAGCATAAATTAAACACAAAATACATGTTTGTTAAGCTTGGATTTTAAATTGAATCTAAAAGGAAATATATTGTGGAAGTCATATTACATGAAATTAAAATCGTTGGTTGTTGAACACATTGAAGATGTACTAGCCATATTTATATTTGACATTAAGTAATATAATACAACTATATCATTATAAAGGGAGTATCATTATATTAAAAATACAGCTCATCACAAAGCTTTAAAACAGATGAAAAAAAGAAAATTTCAACTCCCCAGAATAAATAAGTCACTTTCTAGGAGTTGGTAGAGAACTATTCATATTTTTGGTTTCTATTTTTTTTCTTTTTTTTTATCTCATGTATCATAAACTACACTGCTTCCAATCTCAGTTGTTTATTTAATTGGCAGATTTCACAGAAAATTTTCCCAGGACTCTATAAATTTTCAATTCTACCTTGTAATAGAAGATAGTAGAATCTTGCAAAATGTCAAACCGAGAAAACGCAACAGAGCTAACAGTTCTTAAAGAACAATGTTACAGAATATCCAATTATTATTCTCAATTCTCTTCCTGCATAATGTCAATCAAAGTCTATAATTTGACTGCAACAGCAATTAAGACTTGTGGCTTTGATGACAAAAAAGCAATATTTTAAAAGTGTATATCTAAAAGATCTATAATAACAATTTTATAATCACTTGATGAAAAAAAGCAACAAGTATCAAAACCTCTGTGGTCCTACTATATTAAACATTTAAACCTAGTGAAAATAAAAATTTTCAGCTAGACCATCTCTAATTTGTAATCCATAGGGAAAATAATGAGGATTCACGAAAAGCCCTGGGAAATTATTGTCATGTTTCCAAAATCTATTTTTAATCAAGCATATGTGTAATTGACATAGAAAAATTAGTTAAAAGAATGTTTAATGAAATTATTTTTGTGACTCTGTAATATCAAGTTGTCTGAAAATGAAAATGTAATGATAGAGTCAGATTTCATTGTTAAACTCTAACATGTAGATAGAAAAAAACATTTTATTTGAGTACAATTTTTAATTCTCTATTAAGATTCTTATAATGTCACTTTAATTGAATAGTGCCAAATTATATTACCAGAACTAACAACTTTTATTAAATAGGACAACTATTTGTAAAGATTTTGATTACCTTGTGAGTCTGGTCCATACCTTATATTTTTTTACTTACTTGTGTTAGGTATAATATCATATTTAATATATGGTAGTTGTTCAGGATATGGTCAATGCATAAATAAGTTGAAATAAAAAAAAGAAAATAGAAAAATATGGTTATTTGCTGATACAAAGAACCTCAGGCAGTTCTGACATATGCTGGCTTATGATCAGAGTCCAAGAAGTTGTGTTTACTGAATGTTATTTTCAGCATAGTCCAGGATATGTTTACCAAAGTATTTGAGTGTATTTTGACTAATATTGGATAATTTGAATAATATTTTACTGAAAATATAGTTTTCTCTAGTATTTTAACTAAAAGCATTTGAAAGAAAATTATACTTTATGTCTACTTCTAAAAATAAATACCAGTTTATTCATACATTTTTGTTTATGAGAAGCCCCAAAGGTAAAATTTTGAAGTTAACATATGTTAAGTATGACTATTAACAGCTACATTAATAATATGTGCTGTCTCACTGGAAAATAGGTCAAGGGAATCCAGCTTTTCATTTGGGAGTTGAAAATTGTATCCTTAGGGACCATTGGGTATATAACCATACCTCAGGCTGAATACTAAAACCAAGTTCTTGGTTAGCTGTACAAAAAATTAATGGGTAACAGATTTATAAATAAGTCAATAATAATTTTTAAATTTATAACCATCAATATACAACAAATTCAAGTAATAAATGTACAAAATAAAATGACAAAATAAATACTATTTTCAAATTCTTCTCCAATAAGCATTGAGATCTTAACATCAAAACTGGTTACTTTTTAAAAAGTCTCTTAAATATGGTTAATGCAAACATATCAAGAATATCTCTATGCATATTAAAATTGGTTGCTTTTCTTCTGACGTAAAACAAGATCCTTTTAATAGTTAATGAAACAAAAACAATATTTACTTTTATTCTAAATATTGAATATAGTATTTGATTGTTAAGTTTATTTAGTAACCTCTGTGGTATTTTTAAATTAAAATACTACAGTCAGTTTTGGATGGCAAATATATCTGGGGGCTCAGAACATCCCTTACTGAAGGTATTATGTACATTTAATATGAATCACAATAAATGTATGTGACAATGCAATTACCTCCTTAGTATAAAAAAAGTAAATTAAGTAATATGAGTAATACCTGCATTGATATTTTGGAAAATATTTATCTGAGGTCTTTTGCTCATTTTATATAATTAAAATATGATTATTTAAGTCATTATCCATTTTGAGTTGATTTTGGTATATGGTGAGAGGTACAAATCTAGTTTCATTCTTCTACATGTAGATATACAGTAACTTTTAAAATCTATGAAGAAAACATAGGGGAAATACTCCAGGGTATAGGACCAGGCAAAGACTTTATAAGTAAGACCCCAAAAGCACAGCCAACCAAAGAAAAAATAAACAAATGGGATTATGTCAAACTAAAAATCTTCTGCACAGCAAAGGTAACAATCAACAGAGTGAAAAGACAACCTCTAGAATGAAAGAAAATATTTGCATAGTATAAATCCGACAAGGGATTAATTTTCAGAATATAGAAGGAACTCAAACAACCTAACAGTAAAAAATACCATGTATTCCAATTAAAAAATGGGCAAAAGAGCTGAATAGACATCTCTCAAAGGAGGACATACAAATGGCCAATAGGTATATTTAAAAATGTTCAACTAATCATCAGGGAAGTGCAAATCAAAACCACTTTGAGATATCATCTCACCTCAGTTAGACTGGCTATTATCAAAACGAAAGAGAATAACAAATGCTGACAAGGATGTGTAAAAAGGAGAACCATTCTGCACTGCTGGTGGGACTGTAAATCAGTACAGCCATTATGGAAAACAGAATAGAGTCTCCTTAAATAACTACAGATAGAACTATCATACAGTCCAGCAATCCCACTCCTAGGTATATACCCAAAGGAATGGAAGTCATCATGTTGAAAGGATATCTGTACGCTCATGTTTATCACAGCTCTATTAACAATAACCAAGAGGTGGAACCAACCTAAATGTCTATCAGTTGATGACTGCTTAAGGAAAATGTGGTATATATAAACAATGGAATATTACTCAGCCATAAAAAAGAATAAAATTCTGTCATTCACAGCAACATGGATGAGCTTGGATAAAATTACGTTAAGTCCTCTCCCCCGACCCCACTGCTTATTTGTTTGCATATTTATTTATTTATTTGTTTATTTTTAGCTCCCACAAATAAGTGAGAACATGTGGTATTTCTCTTTCTGTGCCTGACTTGTTTCATTTAATATAATTTTCTTTAAGTCCATCAATGTTGCTGCAAATGGTAGCATTTCATTCTTTTTTCATATTGATGAATTAAAATAAAAATAAATAAATAAATAAAATTATGTAAAGTGAAACAACCCAGAGGCAGAAAGAGAAATACCACATGTTCTCACTCATAAGTGGGAGCTGAGTTAAGAAATTAATAAACAGACAATAAAGAGAGAGAAAGAAACAACAATCACAATAATACATTGAACATTTAGAAAGAGATAACAGAACTGTGGTTACTAGAAGTGGAAAGGAGGAGGGGGGGTTAATGAGAAATTAATGAGATATTGGTTAATAGACACAAAGAATGATTACATATTGTTATGCTGAATAAGCTAAGTATCCTGATTTAATCTTCACATATTGTACACAACTGTTGGTATTCAACTTTTTATCCCGCAAATATCTATAATCAAGTATGTTTCAATTAAAACAGAATTTAAAAAAACTGTTGATGTTTATCTTGAAAATAAAGTAAAATAAGATTATTTATAATCCTTTTTAATACTTTAATCAAATTTGTCTATTTCAAATCAATATTGTGTTTTAGTCACCCGTACATAGGAATGAGGATTTAACTGTTCAGTGTCATTATGATTATGAGAACCTTTTAAAATTCTAATTTCTAGGCATATTTTAACAGAAACCAAAAAGGAAAAAAGAATTGCATATTATTAAGGTATTTTAATCCCATGTTTATGCATATTAAGCATTTAAATCTCCTAGATAGAATTCACTCCAAGAACATGTGATATGATTTTCACAGTGTCATTTTAATTTATTGTTAGTAAGTTAATATTTATTGAACACCTAAAAGGTGACAGAAATGCATCTAGTCCTTTGGTATACAAAGCAGAATGATGTTACCTCTACTGGGCTGAGTCAGGTGATGTGAAAAATCACCTCATGTGAAAAATCATTAATTATTTTATTTAAATAAAAACTTGTAATGTGATTGGTGTGTTATTTCAATGAGATTTTCTATAAAGTAAAAGAAAAAAAATGTAGTATAAGAAATTGCTTCTGGGAAGCAGAAAAGGCTTTTAACATTCATCTGTAGTCACTCACCTCAGAAAAGTGAATTTTATTTTTCTTGGCTTAGGATATTATCTGTCATGCTGATAATGAAGGAGCCTCAGAACTGTAGTTTCCCAGCCTCCACTGGTATATTCATTTCTTAATACTGAATTGCTGGCAATTTTCACTCACATTTCTATTATGACATTTATACAGATCCTAATATTTATGATTTCTTTATAACTTAAGAGGAGCAATTTCATTGTCACCAACAATTGTCCTATACTTGAACGTTTCAAAGTAAGAAATTTTCTTTAAAATGACGCTTCTAAGTATAATGAACATTTGATCCAATTTTATTAATGCTTATTGAATTCTCAATTTTCCTCCAGTAGGTTATGCATAAAAGTTAAATTAAAAATCAGTGTTTTATGTGTAAAACATTATATACAATGATATTTATCAATTTGTTTTCAGTTATTTGCCATTTTGTACATGAGTGTGGTAGTGATATTGTACCTATGATAAATGTGGTTAATTAAGAAAAGTATAGGACAGTGATAACACTAAGTTAGTGAAATAGATTATCCTCCACATAGATAACCCCCCACAAGAAATTAAGTATCACCAATTAAAGCCCAAACTACCCTCCTGAAACCACTAGAACTCTTCGTAAAAGAAGCCCCAGAGAGCTGCCTTTCATTTCCACCTTGTGAGGACACAGCAAGAAGGTGCCATCTGCAAACCAGAAAGCAGGCCTGCACTTGACACCCAATATGCTAGTGCCTTAGTCTTGAACTTCCCCTCTCCAGAAATGTGAAAAATATGTTTCTGCTGTTTATAAGTGATCCAGTCTACGGTATTTTATTATAGCAGCCCAAACAAAGAGACCTAACAACCACTCATTCCCTTAGTCATTTTACTCCATTATGTACATCTGCTGTGCTTTTGTCACAATCTCATCGATGATGGTTTTACCATCATCAAGATCTAATCAACTCCTAAAGACTCCACCTCCTTATACTATCACATTGGTGATTAGGTTTCAACACATGACTTGCCGGGGCAGGGGGGAGGGACACAAACATTCAGAAAATAGCACCAGGAATATATCATGAAAGGTTATTTTTATTTACTCTCATCATGAATGGAAATCATTGTAGGGCTTGGAGCAAGGTAGTGATGCTTTTTTTTTTTTTTAAATAATCATATTTCTATGTAACAATTTAGTTCTCAAGAATAGAGATAGAAAGAGTTGTTAAAATTCAATTTCAATAGTGCATGAAACAGGAGATGATGACATAAATAATACCAGTGGAGATCTTAGAAGATAGGCTGATGTAATACACAAAATTTTCTAAAAGGTTGGATGTGGGGAGTAAAAGAAGTTTCTTTAAAGATTCAAGGCCTCAGAAAATAGTGTTATTTATTGATTTGAGGAACAGTGACTGGGTCATAGCAGAGAAAATATTTAAATTAAGAGAGCAGACCAAGGATAGATGACTTATGTTAATAAGTTATTTAATGGAAACCTGTGCTTGTGAAGTTTAAATAAGGAAATAGAAAAAGGAAGGAAAGAAGGACCAAGAGATTTGTTGTTTCTGCTTAATATTTTCCTAAGGCAATTATTGCTTTCCTTAAGTAGGAAAAAAAAAAAAAAGAATTAATAAAGACAAAAGCAAAGATCAATACTTAATGATTTTTTTCTCTAAATATATGTATAAATAAAAATGTGTTTAACTGCAAGGAATAGAAAACTTGAGTAGAATTAGAATAAACGTATAGGCAGTTATTTTTTTCACATATCCATACCTGAGAGCTAGGCAGTTCCTGTATTGGTTCAGCTACTCTCAATGGGACCATCAGAGGACCATGCTCTTTCTTTCACTCTGCTTTATCAAACTAATTGTGTGAGCTTTTACTCTCATGTGTATGTCCTTATGGTTGCTGCATCTCTAGGCTGATGTGTACATTATTGGCAGAAAGAAGGGGAAAGACAAAGACATATATCTCTTTTTATGTCAAAAAAACAAAAAGGTTTATAGAAACCTTCACGAGCACATGTTACATCTCATTGATAAAAAAAAGTGTGTCATACTGCCTGCTTTGATGCAAATGAGACAAAGAAACCTGAAACTTAGATTTGTATGTTCTGTAATGGATAAAGGCAGGAAAAAAGTATTGTCCATCATTATTTAGTAAGCCAACCCACTGTGCTTTTGTTACCTGTGTCCATGTTTCTCTTTCTTTCTCTCACACACATTCATTTGTATATTTTATTAATTTTAATTATTATTTTATTTAGTATATTCTTTTTTTCCCATTACTCTTAATATTAGCTAAAATATAGGACAGCCAATCTTTAAATTTTTTAATATGACCTTCAAAAGTAAGTTAAAAACACAATATGACATATATATAAATTAATGCATGCTATAAGATACATAGAATTTCAGAGAAATTACTTACCTCATCCTAAACAATTGATGTATTTATTTTGATCAAAAAATAAAAACAAAGTATGTACCACATGTACTTCCTAGGAACTACCTGCATATTGTTCACCTTAGAAATGTCCAAGATGTAGAAGGTGCTTCTGTTGTTCCAGAGAGATCTAAAACAAAATACCTAGTTATTTGCACTCATACATCTGAGACAGGGACAAAAAATTTGCCATAAATACTCTTTCAGAAGGATGAAATATAGACACATATGAGACACTTACCCATAGCAATTTTGAAATAAAACAGGCACCTGTCTTCAGAGTTTTGTATTCAGGGGGCCCAAAGCGCTCCTTTTTAAGGGCTTGATTCTTCTCTCTGTGAAATGATTTAGTCCAGTGCTTTTTACTGCTGATAGGGTGTGTCTTCCAAGGTCTGGGTTCAACGAACCTCTTTCTGTAAAGGGCCAGATCGTAAGTATTTTAGGCTCTGTAAGCCACAAATGATTTTTATTGCATATTCTTTTTTTATAACTCCTTAAAAATAAAAATCATTCTTTTCTCATATAAAAACTGGCAACTCCCCTCTGGGAGATATTGGCTCTGCTCTTTGAGACCTTGACATAAGCCTTTGGTCCATCCTTCTTTTTGAATAATCAAAGTCCCTTTATTGTTAGCACCTGAGTAAATAATTCAACATGCTTGTTGGCATAAAAATATTGAGGAGCCAGAGGACTTTCTGATTTTTTTTAAAATTTTTATTTTGAAGGGTTTCTGTCTCTTAATCCAATCTGGTGATATGTTTTCAAGTACAACAAACCTAAAACTTTTTAAAGCTTCATATGGATTAGGACTGGATTCACTCCACATTCCATGCCTTTAAAAATGCATCCATAATTCTTTTTAAAGTATACAGACCTATAACTACTCTTTCATGCCTAGCTTGGCAGATAAAACTCTGAAGATGGTGAGCAATTCTTTTGCCTACCTGAGAAGGTCAATCAGGTACTTAAATCTCTTAGGAATCTTAGAAAATAATCTTAGAGCTACATACCACACGTTTTTATTTGATGCATGTTCCCAGATTACATTTTACTTTGAGAATCTTTTGCTAGTAGAATGAGTTAGGGTAAGAAAGAGATTTTTGTTTTGTTTTGTTTTATCCATCAACTGAAAAAGTATCATTGCCTTTATATTTATACTATATTTAGCTAGCAAATAGAATGCTTCTCTTTTTAGTTCATCTCTCTCTATCTTAATATATGAGCTACACTAAACAATAAACACTTTTGATATTTTACTGAGATATTCATAGACAAATTAAATAGTTTATTACTCTTTCTTAGTCGTTGTAGAGAAATCATTGAGTTGATCATATCGCTATGAGATAATAGGAATTAGTTTTATTCCAACCTACGAAAACAATCATCTTACTGTTTTTCCAGCTTTTGTTTACAGTTTATTTACCCCCTTTTCAGCCTCTGCTGTGCTGGTGACAGACCTTGAAGCCTATGTAATATATTTGTTTTTTTGTTATGTCAGAACATTCATATGGTACCAATTTCAAAAGACTAAAAAAGAGCATTTATTTAGCAGGTCAGTGTGGGCTAAGTTAGGTGGTTCTTCTGATCATTGCATGGCTTGGCTGTGGCAGGCTGTAAGGAAAGTGGAAGAAAATAGTCAGTCAGGCTCCCTTGGGGGTTCAGAATCTTACCAAGCATGGCCTAGCCTGTTTGATGTAAATGTTATGAGCATGTGCACCCAGGTTTTCCTTGGCTATTGTCTGATGTGGATGTGTGTGGGAACCAAGGTGTTCCTGGGTTATCGGACTCAAGCATAAAGGATGAACAGCTCTGATCCACAGTGGCTCCCCTGCTCCTGGGCTGCACCTGGGGCAGGGGAGACGCCATGAGGGGTCCGCTACTGCTGCTGGAAGCTGTTTCAGCCAGGGCCCCCTGGATGCCCCAGGAGGCCACCGCTACTGCTGCTGGATCTGCTGAAGGCTGCTGTAAGCTGCTGCTGCTGAGGAGGAAGCTGGGGACCAAGCTTGCATCAGAATGAAGCATGCCAACTCTGCCAACGGCTCCCAGGATCTTTTCCAGTTACCTAGCTCATGACCTTCATATGAGGGGTCTGTAAACCAGTTTGTACAATGGGTTTGAAGGGTCTGAGCCTTAGCCTGACACTGGCTGAGCTGGATTATGTCTGCAGTAACCTCGCAGATGGCCTGGGGCTCTCTGGTTTATGGTGACCTTGAATGAGACACCTGGAACAACTATGCCCTCTTGCTATGTGTTTCCTTATCCTCCAACAGATTATTTCCAGCCTGATTTCATGGCAATTGCAGAATTCCGTCCTCTCCCCACCCCAGCAAAAGGTAAAAATGCGCGAAGCCTCTTGAGGTTGAAGCTTAAAGGGCACAAATGCAATGAAAACACATTCTACTGGCTGAAGCAAGTTCGATGACCAGTTCTCTTACTAGGCATAAGAAGAACGCCAGTTTTTAATGTGATGTTGTAACATAAAGAACACACTTTAATTATTCTGCCTAAAAACTTTTGCCAAGGTTTATAACTTCACTAAGTCTATTTCAAGTTTCCACAAGTTACTAAATTGTTTTCCACTATATAACATGGGTTGTTTTTCAAGCCTTTGAATCATATTTGCTACTATCACATTGATCAAAGCAAGTCACATATCTTCTGACTAAGAAGGCACTGAAAAGGGCCTAGAACCAGAGAGGTGTGAACAATTTACGAATTATTCTAACTATCCACGATAACTATCCATTATTCTAACTATCCACAATAATGATAGAACAAGAAAATCATCAGTATGTAATGCTAAATGTAATAGTTTATTCATTTGTGGATAAGCAACTGAATAAATGTATGAGCATAAAAAAAAAATTCATAGTGTCAAAATATCATTCCAGACATAACTATAATGAAAAAAAAATTAGAATAAGATTTTTCAGACAAAAAGCATAAAGGCTGAGAGTTTATCACTAGAACATCTGCAGTACACAAAATGTTAAAGGACAATATTCAGGCTGAAAGAGAATTATACCATTGAAACTTGAATTCATAAAAAGACATGGAGAAATGCAGAAATGGTAACACTGTGTGTGAAACTAAAATACGTATGTCACTTGTAAATTTCTTTTAAAAATGAGTATGTAAAGAAAAATTAATAATAATATACTATGAAGTTAATAATATTTTGAAGGAAAATTAAAATAAAATAAAAATGAGACATGGGAGTATATTGTAAAATTCTTACATCATGCTTGAAGTGATATAATATTATTTAAAGAAATAATTTGACAAACTAAAGATTCATAAGTTAAATTTTAGAACAACAAGTGAAAAGATAGAAATTAAGGTAATAAGCTAGTAGTACAGATAAAATGGAATATCTAAGAATACTTAGTTAATTCAAAACAAGGTAAGAGAGAAAAGCAAAAAATAGTAGATTTACATGCAATCATGTCGTATTTGCAATAAATGTATATTTTCTAAATACTTTTACTAAAGGCAAAGTATTTTCACATGGGATTTTAAAAGCAAGACAAAATATAAGCTTCCAGCAACAACAATGCTCTCTCACACACACAGACCCACACACCAAATATAAAGACACAGACAGAAAAAAAAAAAAAAGAAAAGAAAAAGATATACAATGCAAACAATAATCATAAAAACCTGAAGTGGAGATTATATCACACATATATTTGTATATGCACATATACAAATTCTCAATATGTATGCATGTGTTATTCTCCTAGGGCTTTTGTAACAATGTACAGCAAGCTAATTATGCTCAAAAGACAAACATTGTATCTGTGTTCCAAGATTCCATTTTGAAAAGCAAAATATATTACCTAAAACTGAAATCAAAATAAGTACAAGGAAGAAAATAAGATATGATAGATAATAGAAAACAAAGCAATCACTTAAAAAAGTAAGAAAAATGAATGGAACTGAGAGGTGTTATTTGAAAATATCAACAATATTGATAAATTTCTAGCTGTATTGTTGATTCAAAAAGAAATAAAATAAAATACAAATTATTATTTCATTAATAAGCAAAGCATCAATACAGATAGTACAAACATTAAAAGGATAAGAGAATATTTAAACAACTTAATGTCAATACATTTTATGAATTAGATGAAATCGTTACAATACCAAAAATAATAAATAAATAGACATTGTACACACTTCTTTTATATATTTATTTATTTATTTTTTATTACCCCTAATGAGTCAATTTCACTTATTTGGTTGCTAAGTATAAGTCAATTAAACGTTAGGGGTTGCCTACCAAAAATGATGGTGTTGGGTTTGGAACTATCAACCTTATTTTTGACAGTAATTACATAATTGGGCCGTTTTTCTGTTAAAATTCTCCAAGTTCACAGTAATAAAATAATTATCACAATAATGACTTTTCATAATTTTTGTTCATTTTACAGTTTAATCATCTCTATCTTTTTTTTCCTACTGCCTCTTTAAAAGTTCTTCAGTTTGATTTTCTTGCTTGCTAATGTATTCATCATCTGTATCCATCTGTATTAGTCCATTTTGTTGCTTATAACAAAATACCTGAAACTGGGTGATTTATAAAGAAAATGAAATTTATTGCTTATAGTTTCTGAGGCTGGGAAGTCCAAAGTCCATCTGGTGGTGGCAACAGTGACCCAGGAGTCTCACATTGCAAGACAGTGGAAGCAGAGACAGCAGAGAGAGCATGAGAGAGGGACAGACTCTCCTCTTCCTTTAAAACCCTCAGAACCATGCTTCTCACCACCGTTATTAATCCATTCACTAATGCATGGTCCTACAATCCCATCACTTCTTCAAGGTTCCACCTTCCAATTACCTTAATAGGATTTCCCACTGTCAAGCTAGGACTGGGTCTGGAGCTCACAGACCCCTCAAGCCCATTGTCCAGACTGGGTCACAAACCATTCACATACCAGGCTGGGTCACCAGACACCTCACACACAGGTCTATGAGCTAGGTAGCCAGCAAAAGGTCCTTGGAGCTGTAGGTTTAAGAGCATGGCAGTTGACGCCAGCCAAGCCATGGTGCCACACATGTATACTAACTCCATCCACACTTATTTACAAAGAATGTGGTGCACCAACCCAACCAGACTTAAGGCAAGGGGACCTGATTAAATTATTCTATTTTCCCAACAATCCACCACTTCAGGGTCCCTCACCATAAATCTACATGTTCAGAATCTTCCATGATGTTCCCTTAGCGAGGGTAAATGACCCTTACATTTACATAACCTATTGTCCATTCAATATGCCTTAAGGCTTGTAGTTCTGTACTTTTAACTATTAGCTGCATATGTCCAGTTAGTAGTCATCATTGGTGTGATCCTCCATGAGAATCCTGCAGTCCTACTGATGAGAAATTCAATGCTTATGCAGTGGATCAACACATTGATCACACAACCCTGGTGCTGTGCCTACAGCTAGAACACTATGGGCGAAAAGACAGAAGAGTTATTGGTACCAATGGGAGAAGTTCTCGCCCCTCTGGTAAGATACATGCCAATATGCCATCCTGAGAAAGGATGGTTGCAGGCATAGGTATCTTACCTGGCTTATGATACCATACTTTATCAGCTAACACTGTTGGATGTGTAGGTTGTACATGTAACAGTATAGGGGAACTCATAATTGGCCATAACGATAATACAAATGTGCCCTTTGGAATAGAGCACTTATCTGTTCCAGGCCATGTTACCTTTACTTGAGGAGACCAGGTACTTGTCACCCAAGGTGAAACTTGCAAGCCTTCCTCTAATCCTTTTCCCCAAGGCCCTAATAGACTTACCTAGCATATATGAGGGGCTTTTATTCTCCAAGGCCATTCTCATTGTGCTGTCTGTCCCTGTTGCAAACAGGTTGGGGCTGGTAAGAGAATATTTCCATTCTTGCTGTATCCTGGCTTCAAAAGCTTATCTGTAGTAGTGATTTGCAGCTGTATAGGTGTTGCAGCCCTATGCAACGTGGAAAGCGTCCACCCTTGCAGGGTCTCTCATTTAGAATTCTGACTGTCGGTAATAATTGCCATGTCCACCCCTTCAGGGATGGCGGTTGGGTAGTTAACCTTAGTCCTTTTTTAAAAAGGCTGTTATACCGTTCAATCATTCCCACTGCCTTGGGATGATATGGAACATGTAACTTCCACTGAATGGACAACTGGGAGGCCCACCTCTGAACCCCATGTCCAGTAAAGTGGGTTCCATTATCACTCTCTATAACTACAGGCTGACCATACATAGCTGTAAGGCTATTCTGTGCCTTCACAGTGTTTACCTGGTCTGGGGCCTTACAAGGCCATACAAACAGAAGACCAGTAGCCTTATCAATGGCAGTGAAGATGTATCTGAAATTCTCTGACCTTGGCAGTGGTCCAACAAAGTCCGCTTGTCATCGAGTCAGGGGCACCCTTCCTTGAGTTATTTGCCCATCTGTAAGGGGCAGCTGATGGGAGTATGGACTCTCTTGAGCACACACTGGACAAGCACGACAGGCATTCACTACATCTTCCCATTTGATAGTCAGGGCCCATCTTTGAGCCACCATCCACATGGTTTTGATGCCAGCATGCTGCATTTATTGATGTAACCACTGAGCTACATCAGTAGCTGGGGCTCTCTCCAGCCATCTTACCTTAGCCAAAGCATTGGCTTCATCATTTCCTGGACTGGCTAAGGGTAAGTGTCCTGTGACATGGAAAAGAGTTATTTCTTTCTCATGCCCCAATTCCCATAACTCTTGCCATATGGCTTTTCCCCACAGGGGTCAGTGGCCTACCATTCACCGCTGATACTTCCAAGTAGAGATCCAAAGGGTTAAACCTTTGTACACGGCCCATCTGTCAGCACAGATGGTTAATGGCCCAGGCTCATCTTTTATCACCATCGTACTTCTCTCAGTTCAGCCCATTGACTGCTTTGCCCTGTGCCATTTTCATACCACATGGTATCTGTTAAGGGCTGGACAGCAACAGATGTCCATGATGCTGAAGTTCCCATGCTAGAGCCATCTGTATACCAAGCTTGCTCTGTGATAGGTCCCTGTCCTTCATTGAAAGGTGTAGCCTCCACCTCCATGGGTAACGTTTGTGTCAAAGTTTCCTCCACAACCTCTACTGGGCCTAGCACAGTTTGCAACTCTTTGGACAGAGGACTCATTGACACAGTGCTCCTTTGTTCTATATATGCTCCCCACTTAAACAAAGTGGGAGTCTGATCTACACCCGTTTTAGGGTTGGTTGCCCACGTGTGCAGCCAACCTATTATGGGGTATGTTGTCCTTACTAGGACTTTGGCAGTTCCCATGATAGCTTCAGTGGCTATCAAGGTGGAAAACACAGCTGCTAACTGCTTTTCTATTAGGGTATAACTTACCTCAGCACCCTTCCAGAGCTGAGAGCAGAATCGGACAGGTGTGCAGAATCTGTCCTGTCTGCCACAAACCCCATCCTAACCCCTCCTGGGATATATGTATGTCTAACTCAAAAGGCTTAGTAGGGTTGGCCACTTGTGAAGACTGTACTTGCTGTATTGCCCTTTTTGTAGCCTGATAAGCCTGTTCTACTCCCTCAGTCCAATCCCAGAGGGCTCCTTTCTTTGTTAATGCATACAGTGGGCATGCCATTTGGGCCAAATGGGGTACAAAGCTCTCCAATACCCCCAAAGCCCCAAATATGTCTGTAGCTGAGCTACCATTGTGGGTCAAGGGTATGCCTGTATCTTATCTATAATAGCTTCTGGGATGACCCTCATCTTACCCAACCAGACTACTCCCAAGAATTTGACTGACAGCCCAGGTCCTTGCATTTTGGCTGTGTTCATGGTCCACCCACATTGTTCCAAATTACTTAACAGTGTTGGAGCTGCCTGGGTTAAATCTGCAAGAGAATCAGAGATTAGTAACACATCATCAATGAAGTGAAAAATTGTAACCGTGCTGGGCCTAGTCCACTTGGCTAGGTCCCCAGCTACCAAACCATGACAGATGGTTGTGCTATACAGATAACCTTGGGGCAATATTTGAAAGATCCACTATGTTCCTTCGCAGCTGACTGATCTTGGCTATCAGCTGAGATTGGAATAGAGAAAAAAGCATCTGCAAGGCCCAATACATAGTAATAAGTCCCCAGCTGAGTCATCAGCTGATCCATCAAGTCATGAACTGAAGGCACGATTGCATGCAAAGAAGGCACTACTTTGTTTAGTTCTAGATAATCTACAGTCATTCTCCAAGTATCATCAGTTTTTTTCACTGGCCATACCTGAGCATTAAATGGGTTATGAGCCAGATGAATGATGCCAACTTTCTCTAATTCCATTATAGTGGCACTTATCTCTGCATGTCCTCCTGGTAGGCAATACTGCTTTACATTAACTACTCATGTTGGCTGTGTAACACCTGTGGGTCATGTTTAGCATATCCTCGTAACACAGACTTTACTGTCTGTATCCGTAGCTGAAACTGTCCAAATGTTGTTTGCAGGTGCAAACCATAAAGTACATCCATACCCAAGATGTATTCAGCTACAGGGGATATATATATATATACTGTGTATATACAAGGAGGTAATCTTCCTATGCCCAATGGCAATGATACAGCTTTTACCTCAATTGTATTTCCTCCGTAGCCATCTATATGAACTGTGGCCCCTGGAAATTTATCTGGATTGCCATGTATCAGGCTACATTCTGTGCCTGTATCCACCAATGCCAGAACACGCTGCACATTTGTCCTTGACCAATATATTGCCAATTCAACATGAGGCCTCTGGTCCTTGCCTGCCCCCAAAAGAGGAGTACCTTGGCCTGCTCCCTAGTCAAAATGGAACAGTGCATCCGCCTCCTTGGGAGCAACCAAAATGTCTTTTAAATCCACTGAGCGACCGTTCCACCTGTTTCCAGACCTCTGGTAAAACACCGTTCAGGGCACAATTGCTGCCACAAGGCAAATAGTACCGCATTTGGCTGCCAGTTAGTTTTCTTGCTATCAACCCCTGCTGCAAGCAAGTCAAGCCACATCTGCTTATGGCTAGTCTTGCTTGGTCCCTTCAGGATAAGATCTTGATCATTTCTTACGGGTTGGTCTTAGCCACCTTCCGGACCCTTTTTGCTTGTCTTTTCTCCTCTACTTCACCCAAGCTGGCTATCATGGTCGTTACCTCATGTACAGGACGACCAATGTATGGGGCCAGTATGGCCATCAGTAACCCAAAGGACGTTGATGGGGCATTTTGCAGCACTATGTCTCTCATGCTGCCTGTAAAATTTTCATTGTCCGGGCCACGAGTGTTCACATTAAACATGGACTGCCGCAACCCAGATCTCGAATGATTTGGACCAGCTCAGCATACGTTTGCCATTTACTCACAATCTTGGGCAGTTCTTCAGCATTTGCCCACATAGTTTGTGCAGCTGCACTCACCCATTCCATTAAGGAGTGATTACCTTGCCCTTGTGCATATCTGCGGCTATTCTGCAGCCGTTGTCTCAGGGACAGGTGCATGGTGATGGAGGCCAATTTCTCCACCTCCTCACCAGATCATATCACACTATCCACTCCTAGGTTGCATAACCACAACAGCCAAGCAGCCAGAGTCTCCCCATATTTCTGCCTGAACTGTCTCCCCAAGTCAATCTGTTCAACCTGGGTATATGGGACATAGGTGGTGAACTGGGTCACCTGTGGATCGCCCACCGGTTGTCCATCTAGCCCTACAGTCTGCTTGTATTTCAACTTCTCATGCACAACAAGTTGTGCCTGGAGATGCACTGTCTCCCTTAACTCACAACTGGGTTGGTTGTCTTCCCTCGTGTGAGAAGCAGGAGTGGCCAGTTGCTGTACGTCATCCTCCAGGACATTTATCCGTGCCTCCAACAACTCTGCTTTCCACTTCAAATCTTCCAATAGCTGCACATCATCCATCAACAACTCTGCTTTCAGCCACAAATCTTGATCAGTTTGCAGCATTGTGAGCAGCAGCCAGGTTCTGGTCAGCAGAAAAGCGGCCACCAGGCACCACATGCTCAAGGATAGTCACCTTTCCTCCCATTCCCAAGGGGTTTTCCATTGTAGTGCCTGGTCTATGCTGCCTTGCAGTACAGTGTGCAGAAACCAGATCTCGGTCAACAGGAAAGTGGCCATAGGGCAGAGCATATTCAAAAGTAGCCACATTTCCTTCTTCTTCCAAGGACTTTCTGCTCCTGTACCTGCTCAGAATCCTGTCGCAGACTACGCCAATTATTGAGCTCTTTAATCTGCCCAGAATCCTGCTGACTGGCCCAAATGTTGAGCTAAGGCTGGGTCTAGAGCTCACAGACCCCTCATACACATTATCCAGACTGGATCACAAACCCTTCACACACCAGGCTGGGTCCCAAACCCCTCACACACCAGACTGGGTCACCAACCCCTCACACACAGATCTATAAGCTAGGTAACTGGCAAATAGGTCCTTGGAGCCATAGGTTTGAGAGCATGACCGTGTGCGGTGGACACCCAAGGCAGTCAACGCCAACCAAGTCGTGGAAACATGCATGCGTACTAACTCCACCCCCACACACTTATTTACAAAGAATGTGCTGCACCACCCCCAACTGGACCTAAGGGGAGGGGGCCTGATTAAATTATTCTATTTTCCCATCATCCACCCTCTTAACAGTCACAACAGGGGCTAAGTTTCTAATACATAAAATGTAGGGGATACAATTCAAGCTTCAATGAGTTTTTGGGGGGCATAATTCAATCCACTACATTCTGCACCTGCCCCCCCCAAACTCTTGTCCTTTTCACATACAAATACGTTCACTTTATCCCCAAAGTCTTAAATTGTTTCAACTCAAAAGTCCAAAGTCCAAAGTCCCATCTGTGAAATCAATACAAATTATCTACTTCCAAGATGGGACAAACATAGGATTCATACTCCCATTCCCAAAGGGAGAAATAGGCCAAAAGAAAGGGGTAACAGGTCCAAAACAAGTCTGAAAATGAGCAGGGCAGGTATCAAATCTCAAAGCTGGCTAATCAGGTACCTTGACTCCATGTTTGATGTCCTCTGTCCTCTGGGAGCTCCACTCCTATGGCTTTCCTGGTTTCAGGTGATGCTTTAGCTCTTGCAGGCTGACATTACATGCTGGTAACTCCACAGGTCTGGGGTCTCCATGGCAGTCCCACTCTCATAGCTCCACTAGACATGGCGCTGATATGGTTTCTCTGCTGCAACTCTGACTCCACATTTCCACTTCGCATTGCTGTAGTGAAGGCTATCTGTGGTGACTCCACCATGTAACAGATCTCTTCCTGGGCCCCCAGACTTTTCCATAGATCCTCTGAAATTGTGGTGGAGGCTCCCAAGCCTCCACAACTCCAGCATTCTGTAAGCCTGCAGACCTAACACCACGTGCATGCTGCCAAAACTTCCAGCTTTTATTTTCCAAAGCTGCAAATCCAGCCACATGTGGTGCCAATGTCACCACAGCTGGAGCAGCCAAAGCAGCTGGGGTGCTGGTGCTGGAAGCAGCTTCCTGAGGTGGCCATGGGCAGTGAGCCTGTGGAGGGTTTCTTAGGCCTGTCCCCAAGGCCATTTTATCTCCATAGGTCTTTGGGCTTGAAATGGAAGGGTTGGCCCCAGAGTCTTCTGCAAAGCTTTTGGGGCCTTTATCTCCTTTTCTTTTGCACTAATCTTAGCTAATCGTTGCTGGGCTGCACCATTGCATGCTCTCTGCTTCTTTACCACATGACCAAGCTGCAAATTTTCTAAGTCTTTACCCTCTGCCTCCCTTTGAAATTCTGGCTTTACATGGTGCCTTTGCCACCATAACTCAGATTAGGCTATTGCAAGTAGCCATGCAGCTTCCTTAAAGTCTTCCTGCTTAGAAATTTCTTCTGCCAGATACTTTGGTCCACAACTCCTAACTTCCAACTCCCACAAAGTCCTAGGGCATGGACACAATGCAGCCAAGTTCCTTGCCAGTTCACAGCAAAGGTGATCTTTGCCCCAGTTTCCAATAAACTCCTTATTTCCATCTCAGAGCTCCTTAGAATGGTCTTTATATTTCATATTTCTATCAACATTCTGCTTGTCAGCACGAAACCAGTCTCTAAGACATTCCAAACTTTCCCTCATCTTTTTGTCTTCTTCTGATTCCTCCATACTCCTCCAACCTCTCCTCAACACCCAGTTCCAGAGCCATTTCCACATTTTCAAGTATCTGTTATAAGCAACACCCCACTTCTCTGGTACCAACTTTTTATATTAGTCCACTTTGTTGCTTATAATATCTGAAACTGGGTGATTTATAAAGATAATGGGTGATTTATAAAGAAAATGAAATTTATTGCTTACAGTTTCTGAGGCTGTGAAGTCCAAAGTTATCTGGTGGTGGCAACAGTGACCCAGGAGTCTCACATTGCAAGACAGTGGAAGCAGAGAGAGCAGAGAGAGTAAGAGAGAGAGAGACAGACTCTCCTCTTCTTTTAAAGCCCTCAGAACCACGCCCCTCACCACCATTTTTAATCCATTCACTACTGCATGGCCCTACAATCCCATCACTTCTTCAGTGCTCCACCTTCCAATTACCATAATAGGATTTCTCACCCTCTTAACAGTCATAGTGGGGGCTAAGTTTCTAATACATAAAACATAGGGGATACAATTCAAGCTTCAATGAGTTTGGGGGGGGCATAATTCAACCCACTACACCATCCTTTTGTTTTTCCCATCTATTTTTTTGTAATAACTTTATTTTCAGTATTTATTATTTTCCTGTGACTTTTTGAACATTCATTCTTTATGTTACTAAGAGTATCTCTTGATACTTTAAATATGCCATGCTTGTTTGAATTTCTTGATCCATTTGTTCTAATAATTATGCTACAGATTGTATATTTAACCAATTTATTTTAATTTAAATAGTTTTACCTCTCAGGTGTCTAAATATTAGATCTATGAGATCATATTTCCCTACAACTCTAACTGGAAAAATGTGTTGCGGGAGATCAAACAGCCTGACCATTGTGTTCTAAATAAAGACAGGAGAAATAATGAGCCCAAGAACCACAGAAACTGGCTAAACATAATTTTTGACCATTTTCCACCACCTTGCTTGATGTGCTGGATTTGTTTGTTTTTATCTCAGCCTCACCATCACATCTCACCTGCAGACCTAGAGATTGTATATCCCAGAAACCAATGCTTGCTATGGTTCTGAGTTAGAGCTCACCTGTGAGAGGAACTTGCTGGAAATTTGGAATGTGAAGATGAAAGGGAGACTATCATTATTTGGAGGTCATGAGAATCCAACAAGACACTTTGTCAGACATGTTGTGTTCATCAGGTATATCAGAGTCACAGAACTTCCCATGGGCTCCCACCCAGTTTCAAGCTTGTATCACCAGGTTTAAATGCAGGTATTTTGTTCCTTTGTTAACATTTGAGTAGCTACTGACTATTCTGTTTTCAACTGCTTTGGGTATTAACATCTCTCACATTTGAGTAGGCCATTTGTCTTTGAACATTGCTTTTTATTATCATGTTTTCTTTTTCTTATAAATCTTGGTATTTGAGGCATCTTGAATTGGTTGACTGAATGTAATATCAGATGCTCTGGAGCCACATCTAAACCCATTCAGCACTAAAATTCCTGTACAAGTAATGGTTTTGTACGGAAGCCATTGCAGACTCTCCACTTGAGAAGTTTTTGTTTTGTTTTGCTTTGTTTTCTAATTTATTCATAGGGTAGGTTATAATGGTTGGGGAATTAACCCTGGGAATTGTCCTCAGTCAGTGATGAGCAGGAGATGGAGGATAAGTACTCAATTTTGTACCCACTTTTATGAAACAATGCTAAGGCATAATCTACAATGGGAACCAGCAAATTCATCCTCCTGCTTGTTTTTTAAGTAACAGTTTATTAGAATGCAGCCACACATTCTTTTACATGTGGTCTATGACTGCTTTTGCATACAACAATCAAATTGAATGGTTATGGCAAAAACAGTTTGATTCACAAAGCTTCACATTTTTATTATCTGACTCTTTACAGAAAAGTTTCCCGACCCCTGTGCTACACCATCTCCCCAAGGTCCTTAGCAAGATGGAACCCAAGAATCCACAGTGAGAACTTAATCATTAAGACACACTATATTGACTCCCTTTGCTTGCTAACTTGTTTCCCCATTCCTCTTAAAGATTTTCTTGGGAAAAACTCAAAATAAAAAAAATAAAAACAAAGAGAAAGTCAGTTTATTGGCTTGTGGTTTTCATCTACAGAATCCAACCTGAGATTTTAAAAATTAATTCTGAAAATATTCTTAGCCATCACCTCTTCAAACATTGTATTCTCATTTTTTCTCTCCTCTCATTCTAGAACTCACAACCTTTCAAACATACTGTCTTCATCATTTCTAAACCTCTTCATTTTTTGTAACTATTTATGTTTTGCATCCCTTTGCCTCTTTGGACTGCATTCTTGTCATATTATTATTTATTTGTTCTATCATCCACCTAATAATAGTTCTCCTTTCAGGTATGTCTAAACTTCCAAACTCATCTACTGATATTTTAAATTTCAAAATATTTTATTTCTGCGCTAAAAGTTTTATTTTATAAAATACCTTATTATTTGAGTATTTTTAGCTGTTTGCTTTAGTTTTGGAAACACATCAATTATATTTTATTTATCTTATGTCCAGTAATTTTACAAAAGCTTTGTAAGATTCTTTGTAATGATTCTGTTTTCTGGTGTTTCTACTGGTACTTGTGTATAACAACTTCTTTCCTTGTGTATTTCATCAGCTTTTCAACCATGAGTTTCTCACTGTTCTTGGGAGAGTAAGTATTATTTTAATCAAAATGGATTTCTTCAAAGAGAATCTGTAAGTGATTTATTTAGGGGCCTAGGTTCACTATGAAGTCAGGATCACTTTAAATTAAACTACTGATCTGAGTTAAGATTCACTTTATTTAATTTAATTCACTCATTAAAAATATAAGAGGCGGATGGCTTTTTACAGGTTTCTCAAGTGTACTTAATTGCTACTCTTATTGTTTTTGTAGTGGTTGTTTCATTGTTGTTTTCATTCTTTTTATTATTATTATTATTATTATTGTTATTATTATTCTACCACTCATCATTATGCTTTGAGCAAGGCAATTTTCTCGGCAGTCCTCTGGGTGGGTGCGTTTACTTCTAGTTCACTATTACACTGAGGTCTTAAATTCAGGAGACTCTCCTACTAAGCCTCTCACTTAGAATGGGTCTAGATTTTGTCTCCTCTTTTCAGAACTCATCAGGACTTACAAACCAAAGCTTAAAATTCCACTATGTTGCAAATACCCTCTAGAAAAAGCACACTCCGATGCTCCACTTACCTCCTTGCAATCTATTGTGACTTTGTTTCTGGCAGAGTATTCTTTATTTTCTTGCCAGATCTTAAACATATTTGAAAAGTCTTACAGCATTTTACCAAGCATGGTTTATTGTTTTCAGGGGAAGAATTAGAACAGGTCTGTAAATAGCCAAATTACAAGGAATGGAAAAACTCTTTACCTTGTTGAGAATGTTTGTACAAATCATATTTAGACTTATTTCATTTAGTGTCACATTTTCTGCACATTATTTTTTCAACAACTTTTCAGAACAGCTTCTAGATTTATACACTATTCAATTATGTACTCACATAAGCACCACTTTTATACTACGCAAAATGTTTTAAATTGGGAATGAAGAAATTGGTTCTACATCTCTGTCAATCCATCTATCTATTTATCTAGCTTTAATCAGAAAATTAAAATCTAATTTTACTATGTAATAGCCCCTATTTCCACCCATGTAAATGGATATATTGCATATATCCATGATTTAAAGA